>NC_132977.1:9297500-9597500 GCF_047496725.1 Anoplolepis gracilipes | reverse complement strand
CTGCGGGGCACGCGCTGCCGCGGCCGTCAGCGAAATTGCAAGTTTCAATTTGCGAGAGAAAATGGGAGGATACGGCGAGGCAGTTGCATCAACGTCATACACACCGAGAGGATATCGTCTGTTTTTAATGCAGCGTAGCCGCGGGGTTTGCAGACAATCGTTTGCGTATAATCGGCTCACAACCAACTTATGAATTTTTATTTATTGCGAGAAGCGATGCGGTAACTTTCCGCTCCGTTACTTCGAAAGTAGAACGCGATACAGACGTGTATGTTCCTTCAACTCGCCTTCTTATTCTTCAAGATATCTCTTGTGGTTCTCGGGCGAGTCAGACTCGACCCTTTTGCAAAAGCGACCGTCGAGACCGCGCGGTCACGTTTTCCTGGTAAAGTGAACTTTGGAGAAATTCCTCCAAAAAAACCAGTTAAAGTCACTATACGAATAAATTGGATAATAACTTAGTATAAATTTTTCAGTAGAAGTTATGTTATGTTTTATGTTATATGATATATTATATTAGATTTAATAATATTGTAAGAGATATGAACGGGTATGGATGGATGAATGAAAATTTTTTGTAACCACCAAACAAGTCCCTTCTTGGCAGAAGCTGAAGAAATAAATAGATTTACATAGTATACATTTTTCAGTCTAAATTTTCTGTACCTAAATTTTAATGAGAATTCAACACTAGTATTACGATATTTCTTCACATATTAAAAAATGTCAGAAATTTGCAAATTTATACAGCTCCAATTAAAATCATTAAGTAAATATACACACATCACTCGTGCTTCTTACTTCGTAAATACAAAATCTGTACATGAACTTTAACCTTTATACTTCTTTATCCATTCCCTTTATTTATTCTGTTTCCAATCAAACTGTTTACCGCGAAAATAGAACTCTATTGGTATTCTTCGTCGTTAGTTTATAACGAGTGCTCTCGTCGTAACTATCTGAAATTTCTCCTCTACATGGACAACTTTGCAAGATTATGTCGGAAACTTTCGATATGATGCACACTGAGTGCTTCGCATATGGTAAACTGTTTGATGTGCACCGGTGTTTCGATGCTTCTCTCTTGGCATATGTTTATATACCGACCCGAATATGTTTATATTTGTATCTCACGTTTTACGTCAAGTTAGTTATTTATTAATTGATCCTCTTGAAAAGCTATATCCGTAAAACAAAATTTTTCAAATAAATATAAGAAAAAGATTATTTTCAGAGAAATTTGAAAGATGAAACTCCCTATTCGATACATAAAATATGTTTAATTTAATATATATTATATTATTATCGTATAAAATTATTTTTGCAAAATGTTTAAAAAAAATATTATTCTTAGAGAAAAATCTTGAACATATCGGTTTTTGAAGAGACTTAAATTCCGAAAAAGTTTAGATGTAGTTGAAGTTTTACATCTTATACATGAAAATCGCAAGCACAAGTTATTTTGCGAATTAAAAATCTGAGCTTCGCGTTTAGCGTTAAATGTATCCGACGAAATCCGAAAAGCTACTGGCCGTTTTTGCGTGGGATGAAATGGTAGTTACGGCAGTCGTGACTACTTTATGAAGCTCGAACGTAAGCTTCTTTAGCCTTTATAGCGCGGAATTAGGGTGGTAATTTGTGTCCATGGTATCACGCTGTGCGCGGGCGAATAAATTCATTGCTTGCTCGGCGGTGCTTATTGCACGAGGAACAGTTTAACGCAATTGTGGCTACGTTTGAAAGTCGCGTCGTAGTGTAAAAAAAATAAAAAATAAAAAATAAACTTAATTTTTCTTTGGTAAAGATGTCAGTAGCGAAACTGTATTTTTCATGTCGTCTTCGTTTGCCTTCCTTTCTCGTAAAGAAAATCTAATTTAAGATTTAACTTGTTTTATGTTATAAGTTAGAGGCATTTGATGAATTAAAGCATGACAAAGTCCAACTTTTTTATTACGTTCATGATCTTCTCTCGTAAAAAAGAAAGAGAAAAGTTTTTTTTTTTTTTTTTAGAAATTATAATAGAATAATATATGTGATATGTTGAGATATTTGAGATGGAAGATTAAATGATTGTAATAATGCTTTCATATTGCTTTTCTAATAATAATGATTTTAAAATAATACTTAAATCAAATTTTAAATGCAAAAAACTCATTTTCTTTAATCTACATTTTCAGTTATTTTTAATTCACTTTTCAGTTAAAATTACAAATAACTTTTCAGAAGCAAGATAAATTTTAATTACAGCATTCGATATAAATAAATTGTATATAAACGAAAGAGTAATTGCACTACTTCTTAAATCATTGAAAGTTTATTTTCAAGTCAACATGATTTCTTACCAATTTCATACCGTTTTAGCAAATAAAATAATATTTCTCTAAAGTCTATTATCGTAATTTTAACCGAGAAAGTTGAGAGTCAATATTGGCTGTAACATTTTTCACCTTTGCCCCGAGCATTGACGAAATTATTAATAAACTTATCTCAATTATTCTGAGATAGTTCAGTAATAACAAAACTTGCTTCAATATGAACGATCAATATCCATCTTGCGGCTTAAATTCGCAATAGTTCGCTTAACCTATATAATATACTTACTTATAATCGGTTGCTTAAATCGGCTTATATGCGGTTCACATAAAATGTATTTAGTTTTCTTTAGAAATAAAATTTTTAATTGTTGATCTAATAGCTCGCTAATATTTTTGTGATTTATTCACGTTGTTGACAGTATGCAAATGTCGACGATAAATTTTTTAAAACTAGAACATCGATAGAAAAATTGTATACATGTTTATATAAGAATATTTTGAATATATACTCAAAGTTTCTGAAAATAATTCTAATTTTAGTTTAGCCATTTAGACTATTTTAATTAGTTCTCTTGAATTTCAGATCACAATTAATTAAGCGTAGCAAAAATGAATGAGACGTCACAAAAAAATGTTATTCTACAATAAAAATTTTTTGAAAGATCTTTTCATGTTTCTAATCATGTTTGGTATTTTACATGTTATTTCAGACCTGACATAAACGCGATAAGGGCGTTAACATCAGCTCAACCAGGAGCGGTGAAAGGCGCCCCTCCAACAGCTGTTAGCAGAGTCGCAGCCGAAGAACGCGAATTGCCTAGACAGGGCAGTTTGGTCGATGGGGAGGGCATTAAGATCGTCATTCATGATGTTGACAGTGATCTTGGTAAGACTTACTATCGAAACTTTACTTTCGAAAAGATGCGTGCGTTTTTTGCCTCTAGTGATTAACTAATATCGTTGTTTTTTTTTTCATTTGAATAATGTCTCTCAAATATTCCTCTATAATTTTATACTCGACAAAAGTGAAAATATTCGTAGTATTATTAATTTTATAAAAGCATATTTTTAATGAATCGATATAGCAAAATGTAATTATCTTTTTCGCGCGTTTCATAAAAATAGTTCTTCCTTTAGTATTAGTTAATCGTGAATAAAAATAATTAAAGATACATAAGACTCGATTTTAATTATTTAATTTTTTACGGATAATTTCGTACTTTATTAAGGGAATATTGGGTACCCACAAACCGCAGGAATTTTTCACCACGAGTGCATAAATGTTAGTATTACGGAAAAAAATTGTAGGTGGGAAGAGAGTGCGTTTGATCGATCGAGCTTCAAGCTTACTGAGCAGTGATTCAATTCCGCGGGTAACACTGGTTTTAGTTAACACTGAGTTTTTTTCTATCCGGCAGCGGTGAAATTCTGTTAATTAGGAATCTGGAATTTAATTTCGGAGGTCATAATGGATCTCCACACTCGAATGTCGTGCCCAAGGTGTCATGTTCAAATACCATTTAATTTGCCTGGGGAAAACGAAACGGCCTGTCTCTTTGCCTAGAATAGTGCGACATTTGGGTTAATTAGAGTTGTGTGATACCTGATTCGAGCGCAATCGAACATTGTCCTCGATTTGCATATGCCTTGCGCGCGCGAGCTCTACTAGAATCCTATCTTCCTTAGAAGAAATGATATTATAATATATAATTGAGATGGTCGGAAAAATCTGCTCTGTAAATGAAGGATCTTTATATTTCACTTTACTTCATTTTTTATTAACGTAATATATTTGAGATAAAGTATATTTGTCTCTCTCATTATTGTAATAATTATGTGCAAAGGCTTTTTTCTTCTCAGTCCAATTTTAAAGACGTGACATTTTTCTTCAATTTATGACTATTGATAAATTTTTTGCGATATGTATTTATGTAGCTTTTTTAAATTAAGAACACTCTTTAATTTAAGAGAAAAAGAAGAGACAGTCTTGTCGTTCAATATGCATGTATATCGCGAAAGAATCTTACTCGAAAGTGTTTAGACCGTGTTCTGCCATTTGTTGCAAGGCGTGAATATTTTGTTTTTTTTTTTTTTTAATATATGAAATCTCGAATGTATAAATAGTTTATCTAAATTGACAAGTGTTTCTCTATTGTAAAAATTCAAAAATTTTTTTTATCATCATGTCACCAGTTGGTTCAACGTAGTATTTTCCCTGAGCGGATTAAAGAGCAAGGAACATCTTGATTAAAGCACGTTTTATATCCCTCTTATTTCTTCTCACGTTAGTTCTAGGTTTATATTATTGCAGATAACAATATAATTTTTGAATAATGATTATATAATATGCGAAACGTACATAATTTTTGCTACACATAGTCAACAGAATGATTTTATCACCATTAGCTGAGACTAACTTAGTTCGGTCACGATGCAGTACCTTTTTATTATAGCTGACCTAGTTTTTTTTAAGCCTTCTGATAAAAGCTTCCATCACGTTTAATTAAAATTAAAAGAAAATCATCTTTGAAGTTATTCAAATACTATTTTAATACACAGAGAAAGAAAGATTGATTTATAAATTTCACGAAATACGCGGAAATATATTTTTTCAGAAATCATACAAAATTTGTTTCATTAACAATTACATTTTAATTACATTACATTTATTAATAATAATTCTTATATATATAATAACGCAACTCTATGCTCGACATAAAGAGAGAATTAATGTGACTATTATACCAAATATTAATCATTTTACATTCATCAAATTTTTAGATCGTACATTATATAATCATTAATTGAAAAAAGATAGAAAATCAGAGAATCTATCGGAAATTATTTCACACGATAACGATATCGCATCACTTCGTCGCGTTTATAGAAAAATGACATCTGACAATTGAAAAGAACGCAAGAAGCACTTGGATGATTTCCAACGCGTATGGGTTTGTCGAAGATTTTATCGGGAGGCCAGTCGACACAGCGCATTTTCCTTCTCGTCGTGCGGGTCACCGAGTTACGACTGGCGGTTGGAAAAACGGATCGTTTCATTTTTCTCGCTCGAAAAGCGGCTATCCAACTGTAGGCCGTTATATCGATTGCACTGACGGCAGTTTATCGCGATTTGACACGACATGCGAGAGTCACGTGCGAATCGCGATCTGTCCACGTGTTCATTAACAGCATGTCGATCGAAAGGCGGATTACACCGTCGTCTGTCTCGATAAACTGTGATGCAACAAGCTGCGTACGAGAGGAAATGAGAAAAATAGTGAGAGCAATACTTTCTCCAGAGAAAGAGAGAGAAAGAAATAAAGAGAGAGAGAGAGAGAGAGAGAGAGAGAGAGAGAGCAGAGAGCCGAGAGGAAGTGCGAAGATAACCCTGTGTTAAAGTGATTGTATGTAATTTTACGATGCGCAAGTTTGCCGCTGCGACGACAGATAACACAGTTTGCACGAGAGAGCCGTTTGTTGAAACTGTTAGTGGGTCACGTAATTGATTTACGTCTCTAGGGGTGAGATACGGTCTACGCAACATCTCGTAAATTAAAGGAAATTCACACGAGTATGTGACAAAAATGTGCCGCAAACTAATCAGGTCGTATATTAATCATTAAATTTGTTTTTTATAAAATAAAAATGGTTCAATCTTATATTTATGTAATTTCGTTTAATTATATAGAATAAAAATATATTACAATTTAATAACTGCGATTTCGCTCTTTAAAAATACAATTGCAAATATACATTACTCTTTGTCATTGCCAATCAATTTTATCACCATGTATATATATATGTATATACGTAATTAAATATTAATATTATATGTATATATATGCATGAATTGTTAATTTTTAAATTTTTGTATAAGATATTACATCAAAAATGAAAAAGCTATGAAAAAAAAAGGATTAACACACACAGATATATTATATTAATATATTATATATATATTTAACAAATTTTTACCTTGGTAACACTTGGGAGAGTTCCAGTTTCTCATTTAAATAGTTATGGCCTTCGATTTATTTAATGTAGAAGATTAATTTTCTCGCCAACAAACGTATCATGATAACCGGCGGACGGAAAAGTGAAAAACATGGAAAGATAATCAAGCACTTTCCGTGCTAAGTAATCGCGCGGCATTCAAACTCTCACTGTACCCGAAGTTAACAAAGTTCACACAGAAGCGTGTTTCACGAGTTTTTTTTTTTTTTTTTTTTTTTTTTCATTTCAAATTAGACGGACTTGAAACGCAAAATATACAAGATTTAACAATTTCTTTATTCACGTTACAATTAAATGTTCCTTAAAATGTTTGTTTCTCCTTCCTTTTAAAATAATTATTCTTTGCTCTGCATAAAATATATAAAATATAATACATCCTCTTTGTACTTCTCATCTCCTTTTTATCTTTCTAAATATAAGTACCTGAATACATCTGCGTTTCGCGCGATTAAATATTCATTCATTTTCCCTTTGCCGCTTCGACAGGTCTATTCCTATTCCAAGCTTATCCGCGGGTCATCGGCGGGTCAATTTTTCAAAGCGGTTACGATGACGTGTCGAGATCGAACATAGATGGGATGCAATCGGGGTTAACGCCAAAATCGCCTTAACGCTACATCGAGCAGAAATCGTTGGGGTGCATTATAAAAAGGGAACTGCTCGAAAATCTCGATCATGATGTTCCTATCTCGCTTCGCCTTTTATAGTCGCCGTTACTTCTAACGTGTATTAAACAGAGATTCTCGCTGCCATGGCGAAATACATCGGATATTTTGATTAAACTCATTCCTCTGCAGAACAGTTTTTATCAGCGTATATGAAACGACAGACAGCTACGTACAATCTACGCGAGTAATAACGATAATTGTAACTGACAACGTTAAAAGAAATTTCGTTTCTTCGCGCAAAAGCAAATCCGTCACGTTGAAAAGCAATACGGGAAACAGCGTTGTTTCGCTAAATCACAGCTATTTTATGATACATCATGTTCTTTGTTCTATTTTACGGAATTAGATCAAGCTGTTATTTAATCTGTAACTTCAATTTATATTTCATTTTAAAATTGGAAAAAAAAACATGTCAGTTCTTTTTTTCTCTTTTCATATTTCACGAATTGAATTGAATTTTTAAACTAAATCTCACGATTACAGCTAAATCTTTTCTCTAACATGTTCCTATAGGTAGATATCTTCATACATTCGCGTATTATTATTTATACTCATTTTTTATTCATTATTATTAAATTTCACAGTTTACTTTCCTTGAATATTATTAATACATCAAAAGATGAAAGCTCGTTATATTTAAAGTTTTAACGAGATTAAATTTTCAGATTTATATTTTCTTTCAGCTCCACGGATGAATGCGAAGAGGAGAGTGAAGCTGAGAAGAGATCCGGTCATGGATAAAGGACACAGAAGTGAGTATAATTAGAGCACTGATTACTGCCATAATTGAAGCACCTTCGAGGCGTCCGAAACTTGAATTTCAAGAGTTTAAATTCGCTTTAGATTCTCGAACTTCTATCGATCGGCCAAAGTTCTTCAACACTGATATCGGTGATACGTATCGTTGATATCTACTACTGCGCGAACAATAATATAGTGTTTCATGTCGTCTCTTTAGTCTTGATTATTGACTTTTCGTCATGAATTACATTGAAACTTTCAACATTATTAGCACATCGGTCCATTGTGTTAACAATAGTATTCCCCGAGTAAATATAATTTCTTTTTTAACAATCTAACGTATGCACATATTCAAAAAGAAATTATTGATATTAAAATATTTAATATTGAAATAAAAAACTATTAAAGTATTTACTTGTATAATGTAATTGTACTTTGTCTTACATATTTATTCATAAAAAAAATTAATTTAGATTACTTGTTTTGTATACAAGTTATTCATCTATTTAGTTATATTTCGTATTTTTAAACAATCTATATCATTATTTTTTTCATCTTTTTTTTTTAAGATTGTCGTAATATTGCTGAGAAAAAGATTTAAATTTAAAAAAATGTGCAAAAACGATTTATAATAAAGTTAATGAAAATTTTAAGAATGAGATGACGTGACATATATATTGAAAGGAACTTGTTTGCAATAAAATAAAGAATTAAGAGAAAGTTTTGCCTAGTATAATAATAAACTAATCATAATAAAAACAACGGATAATTTTCTCAAGAAAAAGAAATGGTTATATTACGCAAAATAATCGCTGAAAGGAGTGCAACAGGTTCGGAAGATTTGGTACGATGATAATAATCGAGAGATTAACGAATTGTGAAGTACTTTGATAGAATCCAAGTTAATCAGCAGCCGGGACATTACGCGACACCATTAATCTTTCACCGCTCTGCGGAACTCTATCTCTCTCTCTTTGTCATCCTTTCTCTCGCGTCGTTTCCTCTTTGACTGTTTTCTCTCTCCTTCTCCCTCTTTCTTTCTCTCTTTTTCTCTCTCACGCCTTGTGTTTACCCTCCTCATCCATTGTCACTTTACACCTCGGTCTTTAGAACCTTTTATAGCCGTTCCATTGTGATGTCCCGTGTATCGCCCCACATTTACATTCTCCATGAATTATGTATTTTCGTTTTCATCTACACAGTCGAGAGCTTGATTTCAATAATCAAATATAAAATTAAATCGTAAGCGTTTGAAATAAAATCAGTTTGTAAATTTTTACGAAAAATTTAAAAAATTTTATTGCTCGCGCATACGTTGTTGTATATCAATGTTGTTTCAATTTATTAACATTCCACGCGTACGTATTTTCCAACCTTGTATTGTATTTTGTATTGCATTGCATTGCACGACACGTTTATCAATGTGGTATGTCGTATCATACGGACGCGAAATTCTCGATGATCGATGCAGCTGTTGCTCTAAATGGATGACGGTTCATAGTTATATCAACAGCTGCTGGTATACTGTATGTGCGCATCAGATATAGTATAGCCAGGTAAATGAGCGGAGATGAGAAGGAGAGAGAAAGAGAGTCAGTGCAACGGTTCTAAATCTGTGCCCGACGAGTAGGCGTGCGATTGACGTTTAATTATTCGTTGCGCATTCAAACTCTTCGTTTCCTCCATAACACGCGTTCGCGTTTTCTCGTTGTCATTTCTCATCTTACGCCCTTATGACAGAACGAAATGTTCCGATTAATTAGAGGCCGGATCAATTCAAAACGATCGTTTGAGACCATCCGATCAAAATTTCAACAATTGTTTTCTACGGAGAATTTTTAATATATTTAATGGTATCTCAATTAAATGAATTATTAATAAATTTGATGATGTGGTACGCGTGCAAGTTTTTTTTTTTTTTTTTTTTTTTTTTTTGATAAATTATACATTTGATCAATGATTCGAATCGATTCTCTTTTTTTCTTTTGTATGTATGTGACTTACTTTCTATTATTATATTATTTATACATTATTATTATTATTATTATTATATATTCGTTAATCTCGGGAATTTTGCATGGTTACACAATTATTGCGGTTGCTGTTATCAAATATTAATATGTGTATGCGCGCTTAAAATTTAGGACAATTATTGCATTTATTTAATAATACGAAGCTTTCGGGCGTGGCGAGCGTGGTAACGAATTCACAGATGGTCCAATGGTTTTCGTTTTGTCACAGCGCTTTGTTTCAGCATCAAAACGATTGGATTATAATATTACGTACATATTTACTTGTTCATTATTGGCCTAAAACAAAGATATATGCGCGATTTTTCTAATTTTCTTTCAGACATAAATGGATTTTAAATTCAAGATGAAATATGTTAATATATATTTATTTGTTGATATAACGACTTGATAATTCATGACTGACTCAATACGAAATCATTACTCTGCACAAAGATGTCAATTTTCATTTTAATGTGTTTTCATGTGTCATTATACATACGACTTTTTCTCATTTTTTCACTTGTAATAGTGTGTGTAATATAAATATAAAAAACTTTGAAGATATTTTAAACTGATTTTTTAATCTGATAATCTCGCGCAGATATTTACTCACCGATATTTTCACAGTTCGTAATTTTCATAATTCGGAAAAACGAAGCATTTACGATTTACAAGTTGATTTGACAAATGCATATTACACATTGCTCAATCATGCTTCTTGTTCACGCATAAAGCAACACCTACTAATCACGACATCATCAACAACTAATACGTTGTAATCATACAGAAAGCACAATAACGATGGATCCGCTTTGCAATTTGCGCAATTCGAAGGGAAAGCCATTAAATGCAATGATACGTAATACATGGACATAAACTGGATACAGCTGTAATAACCAGGTCATAATTTCGCAATGACAGCTTTTCCACGAATGCCGACGCGGCAACATCTCATAGAATAAATATAGAATATCCACATTTAGATGCAATTATTGCGTCTAAAATTGGAACAATCAGAAATAAGAGAGATAAAAATTAATTATCCGCCGTTTAATTGTCAAATTAATTAAATATGATTTTATATTAACTTAATTTGATATTTACGATTGAAATAATTAAAAAAAGATAATAAACCGATAAACGTTACAATATCAATATAATATCGTTACATATTCTTATTCGTCCCAATTACCAGTGTGAAAATCAAATCAATATTAAAATAAAAAAAGTTGAAAAGAAAGAGCTCGCGTGCGTACATTCCGTTCGCAAAAATGTCACGCGTTTGTCTCTTTAAACCACGCTGGAGATCGATTTAAACGAATATTCAGAGAAAACCGCGAGTATATGAAGAGCTACAGGTTTGAACGTTCTATAAATAGTAACATAGTGACTAGCGCGTGCGAAAGACCTGCCGTCGTCGTCGCGCACGAATCCCCGGATTGCAGGCAGTCGTCCAGGTCCAGGCCCACCGCACACCGCCACCATTGGCCGTTTGTGCACACACTTCTATCCCGGGATAATAGCTTTTCGTGCGAATCGCACACGGGACACATCACGGGACGCAGCTGCGCTCGCGGAACACCGGAAGGTGCGCGATCGATCGGGCTCTCCTCTCTCTCTCTCTCTCTCTCTCTCCCTCTCGCCGCGACTACTCGAATAGAGACGCGTTAACGCAAACGGACGTGTCTCGTGTATTTTACGAGCCCGTTTATAAACCGCTCAGCTCGCCGCACATCCGGATACACGTCGATCAACGCAATCGTCCGTTGTCTTGATCTGTCGCTGCCGCATGTCTCTATATTCGAAAGGCACCTGACCCACGGAATTTCGTAAAAAGCGAAAATTTGCGGGAAAAAAAAAAAGCTGCGTAAATGAAAAACTATATTGATCCTTCTCTTGTATACACGAAATTCGTTGGCAGTTTCAAAGTTAAAAACATGTTATCAGTAGTAATCAATAAGTTTGCATCAATCTTTAAAAAATATAAATAGAATAGATGCTTGAAAGTTTGTGTTTTGAAAGATTCGATTAAAAAATATATACGCGCGAGAAAAAGTCTATAAATGGTAGATAAAATAATATGTATCTTTTTGTCGATTAATTTCTTTGAATGAAAGATTCTTTGAATAAAAAGATATTTTTCTATAGATATTATTAATCGACGCAACAAAGCGTAGGTGTGATGCATCCACTTTGAGACAGCTAAATATTTTTGTGGAACCGGATAACGTACCATGAGAAACAACGATATTTAGAATTAACGATCAACAGGTTGACTATGGATGCAACAAGAATCTGTTTTGATTTAATCATGAGAAATGGGGATGTTTACCGTGGTAGATGTTTTGGCGAATATTGTCCGGGCTGTTTGATCTAGGTGTAACATGCGAGCGAAATATATAAAACAAATTAATATAACACTATTAGATTATAGGAAGAACCTGTTATTATGTCAAGTTTTTTATGCAAACGGTCGTGGAAAAAACAATAGTGCATATTGCTTTATTTTATCATTTATTTAAACCGATGCAATGCAAGAAAAGGGTGTGTTATAATTATATAAAACACAAATTTACTATTAATGTGTACAAAAAGAGAGACTAAATTTATCTAAATATTTATAACATATACATTTGGTTTGTTCAACTAATTTTCAAAATTAATTAAGAATCTTATAATTTAAAATCTTAAATATCTCTGTATATCTCAATATTTAATAAAAATACTTAAATAAAAATCAGAAATACTGTAACACTAATTATGTTATTGCTCGATATAAATTAATAACAACACATTAATAATCGCAATGCAATTTTTAAACCAATCTTTCAAAGTCGTAAAGTTCATTCTTTCACAAACAATGATAACAACGATGTTTAACACAAATAAAAACAATACATGTAATATTTGAAATTAAATTAAATAAAATGACGGCTAAAAAATTATGTAGAAATAATAATTTTGACTGACGGACGTTTTCAGAATTGTTTTAAAAAAATGCAACTCACGAGATATATGTAATTAAGTGATAGCCCGGAAACAAATTGCGGCACACATACGATTGTTCACGACAGAATAAAAAAAATATCCTATGCGACGACATGGGGGTCGTATGTAAATCTCGGGAACAATGCAAATTAATTCGTAGATCACGTTTTCTAGAGTATGAGTTATCACAGACAGCGCTATTGCAAACTATAATTTAGAGCGGAACGCCTCTCGCTTTGTCACTTCCATGCGCGTGACATCGTTATACTTAGTGTAAGAACAGTGGTAGGTGGAGACGATTTATTTCACTCGGACAATAATTATAATTAAACGACGTCAGCGAACAGAGCAGAAAAACATGGAGTTGCCGCCGGGATTTAATTGCGCGCAAGAGCTCGGCTTGTAATCTCGACATGACGCATTTAAACTGTTACTTTGAAACGCGTAAGCGCGTAAAAAGCGTTGACCGCATATAATCCATTAGTTTGATAATATATTGATATAATAGATGGATCTTGATAGATTACGTACATTTGTAAAACATACGTTTAATATATCTATGAAAGAAGTAACAATCAAATTTTACATGTATAAAATTTCACCTATAAATATTACTTTTCAAGCGCGCTTTATTAAACATATGCGTTTGATAAAATAGGAAATAAAATAAAGTATATCTTTAATAAAAAAAAAAAAAAAAAAAAAAACAATATTTTTTCTGAATTATTCGAGACATAATACTATCTTTGTGATTCTTCATATCTCTCGGTTACTTAAAGTCGTTCAATAATACTTTTGAATTATCGGGCGCTCATTTATATTTAAAAGCACTATTCAGCGAAGAAAGCCATCAAGATGCTAATGTCTCTGTAAAGGAAACTTTTTTCTCTTGTTGCAACATTTAATACTATCTGTCTTCGAATCGAGGACAATCGTGGAAATTTAATGGAAATAACGGACGAGAAAAAATTCAAGATATATAACTTTGCGAGATGTGAAAGATATTATCATTATATATTTACATGGATTTCAAGCAAGACCTTTCTGCGCCATATTTATTACAGAAAATTACACGAGAGTACGCGAATAAAATCATTACCATTCTCACTTTGCTTTGAGAAACAGTTGAATCTTTTTACAAAAATGTTTCTTGTTGTAGAGACAAAGTAAAGTAAAAATGACAAGTAAAGTAATACATGACTTTTTTTATTCGCACGAGTTGATTAAAAAAAAATATTAAAAATAATACATAATTTCAATTTCTGTGATATTTATTATATTGTATATTACTTTATTATTGTATCTCTCTACATATACGATATAAAATAAATTTAACAAAATTTTTTTTTCTGTCGAGAGATACAAAGAATTCACGTATAATAATTTTTCAACATTTTGTAAAATTGGTTTTAACTAAGTATTCATTCACAAAGGGAAGATGTCAAATAATTGAGAAGGAATAAGGAAAAAGTTGAAGAAATGAAAAAATCGTTTATACAGATGGGCTCTATAGAGAATAAAAATAATACGCGAATTAAATTGCGCTTCAAGCTTCTGAACTGTCCGCAACAGGTATACCATTGTGACTATGAGCAAATGCATTTCCCATTATTGCGTATTCAGCTCATCCTCTGCCCTTTCTAAACCCTACTGGATGCTTATTGTCGTTTGTGTGTGTGTGTGTGTATGTGTATTACGTATATGCTATTTATGATTTATTTTCGATAATAAATAGTATTATTTCCTTACAAATAATCTAGCATTAAATCAAACTAAATTTATAATTTTGATTAATTTATTAATTTAATTTATTAATTTTAAACGTGCAAATAATTTAACGATAATACAATTCAAAATTAACATCGTTATCGCGATCGTAGAGTAACATGTGCAAATGACTGGTACATAATCTATAATTATGCAACCTGCGTGTTGTTCGAAATTAGATCACGCTTCTTGCAAGTTCTTGACAGCTAACATCAGTTTTAATTTAGCTTTATCGTTTTCAAGTGCTCACATTGCATTCCTTTTCCATTTCATTTAGCAAACAATCGTAAAAATCTTCAAGCTACGAGTTTGATCTACTTTATGCACACTGAAAAAATTGTCTTTGGGTTTCAAAATACGATCAAAAATATTTTTCATCAAAGTTTTATTAGTTTTATTGGTAATTTAAATATTAAGGAAATTCGGAGAAAATTTGTAGATTAATTATAACTTCAAGAATTAAAAGAACAATAGTGCAAGTATTGAAATAATAAAGAATGCAGTTTTTTTTTTATTATTGTGCAGCTTAATCAATCGTCGATCAATGTTGACAGAAAATAATCAATAATACAATAATAATAATAATACAAACACAGAATTCAATACGACATGAATCTTATGATGACAAGCTTTATCGCACAGCTGATTGTGACTGATACTTATTGATAATTACCATAGCGTTGCGAGGGAAACCTCTAACCGGATTGCTCTTGGAGCTATCCCGACGTTACGACACAAACGAGATTCTCCTTAATCAGTTCGTCAGAGCATTAACAGATAATCCTGCTATGCTGGAAAGCTCGATGACATTGATCAATTAAATGGTACGACGTCGCGTCCACGTCGTATCTCGTTAACGTCACGTTTGTGCAAACGCAAGTTTGCATGTCAACCAACACGACACTAGTTCGAAATGACAACCGATTCGTCAATAGAATTGAATTTAAAACTGCAACTGGTACGACTGCAAGAGAGGTCGATGTGGGGTTTTAACTCGATTTGTCTCAAATACTCTCAAGTGAGATTTTTTACTCTTTGTGAATCGCGACGATTTCTTTCGATGGTGCCTTCACCGATAAAACATTGATATATATTTTTCATTTTACATTGACAGTAGTCTCTTTAAAACATCGCGTATTCGAATATTCTAAAATTAAATGCAATCTATGATACTCTTGTGTTATAAATTATATAATTATATAACTCTTTTTACATTATAAGAAAAATACTATTTTCCAGAAACAATTTCTAAAAAATTCTTTTATACTCATTCTTCACTAACATTGCTGCAAAATTAGACAGAATTCTAATAAATCAATAATAATAATAATAATAAATGTATCTTTATAATTTCATGCAAAACGATGGTTTGAGGTAGGATTATGCGCAGCGATTACAAGTGGGATTAATTCGTACACATCAGAACGAAATTACGCGCGCGCAGCCAGCACGATAACACTTAATTAAGTGCTTCTCCTCGCGCGCCCGCGTTTCGAATTTCTCACACTAATACTCACGAAGACAATACTATTACTGGCGGCGAGCAACAATCCCGCATAGTTAACCACGTAGGCGTAGATGCGTCCCGAACGCGAAAATGTTGACTACGCTCGCAATATGCGTAGCACGAGAGACAACGTAGGTGCCTCATGTCCCTTGACCCTCCTTCTATCACCACTTATGCGTTAAACAGCGCCTCCGACATCTCGTCCTCGACCACCCTTTTCCCGTGCCCTTTCAACGTAACCGTCATCGCAACCTCCAACTAAGATGCTTTAGTACGCCCACATTGTTTCATGACATTAATTCACGACCTTGGAAGCTAGACTAAAGAAAAATAAGTGAGAAAAGATTGTTTCTCAGGAGAAGAAAAGTCCCACTGAGAAATGAGAAGCGCACATGGGGGTGGATTAGGCTAGTTGTATCAATTCTTTTCGTACGCACGTCTTTCTATCGAGCATCGAAAGTAAAGAATAGAAGGATATTTAGGGTGGATTTTTTAACAATAGCGATTTAATTCGATTTTCTCAATAATCAAATAAATTCTCAAATAAATATTAAAAGAATACTGATTACTAATACTTTTGAAGCTTAATCTGACTTGTGTAAAGTTACATTGTTCACTTACTCATATATTATCGTATTTAAAAAAAAAAATCTTTTTTGCATTAATGTCTTTATAATCATTTTAATATTCGTTTAAATATTTTTGTTTGATCTCCTCTAAAATTTACATAGTTTCCTCCAGTATTTTCCATAAAGTTCTACTTCGCTCATTATTATGTATTAATTGTAATTATACTACTTATCATGTTTCTAGTGTAAATGATCATTCGTGATGCAAATTATGTGCTTATATGAATAATAATTTCTCAAATTGAACTGCGATGCTTAACTCACGTTTGATAATTTTTTTAAAAAATTTCTTCCCGCACGATCATATCCTCAGTTTTGTAGAAGATTCTTACGAAAAAACCGTAAATAACAAATGGTATAAACTTGTTTTTACGATGCGAACGTGAGGAACAAGCAAAATGGTGTTCCGGCAGAATGGCATGCCGCGCGTGAAGATGGAAAAAGTTGACTTGGCAATTTTTTTATCCTCGCTTACACCGCAGGAAGCAGCCAAATTACAAATGTTTATACGTCATTATCAGCAAATCTCTCCTCTTTTATCGCTTTTATCCCTTCCGTCTTCCTTGGCCTACATTATCACGTGGCACATCCCTTCTACTCGTTAAAACTTCAACAGCAAGTTACATCCGCACAAATAGCGCGAAAAGAATAAACTTTTTCAACCCGTTCTCTATATTCTATATTTTTCCCGGCATAAACGCGACCATTGTTCGCTTGACCATTCGGTAAAAGGGGACGATCGCGCCATTTTTTCGCAAATTCCGGCGTTATTAATTTCCATCGAGCCCAATAAACTCAATTTTCCGTTGAAAATGGAAAACTAATTTTTAAATTCGTTTGCAATATTCAAACATCTAGTTAAATAAAATTCGTATTTCTATTCACAGTATTGTATGTACAAGTACAAAAATATAATTCGTAAACTTCAAATCTCTCTTTACAATTAGTCATACTTTCGAAAGAGATCTGTTAATTCTTTTGCTTTTTCAAAAATTAGCACTCCAATAAAAAATAGAAATAGTTAATTCTCTAAACACTTTAATCGCCACAGCATAAGTCCAATGGTTGTGTAAATTTTATACAAGAAAATCCGCACGATGTATAAGATCGAGTAACAAAAGTGAAACGGATCTCCTCTCCGTTTATAATTCCCAGAGCTTTAGCAGGCACATTACGAGAGTTCTCGTTCTAATGGACATAGGATCTGCGGTTACTGGCGATAACGTGGGTGTCTGTCGAATTCGCGCGGTTAATGGCGTGAAGGTTTATCCAGATGTTACAAAATCCTTAGTGCTCGAAATTGGCTTGATCATGTCGGATTGTATTTCCGTGAAAGTGCGCTTAATCGCAAAATGCGATTGAGACACAACACTAGACTACTTGCAGCTTAAATGGATTTAGGGAAAGTAAATGTGTCCAGTTTCAGCAAATACATTGACTAAGGATTCTCAACTCTTTTTACTGAAATTTTTCGTTCCTTAAAATTGATACGAGAGAATAATACTTTATAAATGCAATCTCTCTTAAACTGAGCCATAATAATTAATATGCAAATTTTAAGAAAAATTTCTATTTATATTTTTACGATGACATCATAGAAAATATAGAATAAAGAAATACTTATTACAATTATTAAGTTGTATAACTCTTGCTTTTCAATCCGCCGTTTTTTTGAAACTGTTGAAGAAAAAAGGAAACGTCGACAATCGTGTTCATAATTCACGTAGTTAAATTACAAAACTCACGCGGGCGCGCGTTAGAACTTACTAACAATATAACATTGTTATCCCAACAATCGGCGCAATTGCCGCTCACGTTTACAGCGAGTGAGCGTGGGTGTTAATTATTTTCCTAGGTGTTGCGACTTCAATTACATTCGCCGCCGAACATTAAGGTAAACAGTGCGTCCGGATTAATGTCGCGTTGCAAAACATGACTATGGGCGCGTTCGGGGAGACACTATTAGCGCTAACAGCGTCATTCTATCAGCGTTACTCATTAAAAGTTGAACAAAGATAGAACGACGCTGTTAGCGCTAATAGTGTCTCCCCGAACGCGCCCTACGGCTTCTCTTTGGCGGGAAGAGGTCGATGCGTACGACACGTGCGCAGCCGTGTGTTTTCGGCTCGGTGACGCAAATCCTACCCACGGAGACGAGAGATATCCGCAGAAATTGCGACGGTACATCACACTACACATTCTCAGCCCACGTCATATCCTTTTGTTACAGCACGCGGATTTGGCATGAGAGTGGTGGGCGGCAAGACCGGGTCGGACGGTCGCACTTTCGCGTGCATCGTGTGGACTGTGCCGGGTGGCCCCGCCGAGAAGGCCGGCTTACAACAAGGTGACAAGGTATGTACACACGTTTTATATATATACGCATACTACGTAGAATATTATAATATAATTGTCATCTATATATCTATCTCTAAACTCTAAAAATAATCTTGAAATTGCCTATTATGTCTAGATTCTCTAATGTCTCTCTCAGATTTAAACATTTCTTGTCAACTATTTATTATGCAAACTGCGTGTAATTGCAGCAGCTCATTATACATTAATTGGAGCAAGCAGTTTTATTATAAAAGTACTTTATATATCCATATTTAAGGATATATATGCTGATGGAATGACGCTGTTAGCACTAAGTGTCTCCCCGAACGCGCCCATAGTCATGTTTTGCAACGCGACATTAATCCGGACGCACTGTTTATCTTATTCAATATATTTTTAATATATTAAATATTTTGAGACTTAATCTTCAAACTATCATCTTTTCGATATTATCATATATTGCTATTATTTATAAAACAATACGTAGTAAGAAGTTTGAATATATATATATATTAATTAGATATACACAAAAAATCTATAAAATCATCCATTTATAATTTATATTATTTTTATATAAAGAATTAAACTTTATTTTATTAGATCGGATATTTTCGTTCGAGAACATGTAAAATACGTTATTACGTTACGTTGCATTTAGAATCACATGATCCGTTTTGCATTTTTTAAGTGAGATAATTTTCTACCTATAACTCATCCCAATGTTTGTAAAATTTATTTTTTTTGTCAAATCATTCTCCATTTTATACGTATTTATGAAATGAGAGAAAACTACCGCACGTCATAACCAGCCAATCGTCGCATGTAGAATAACACTCAAACAACATAACATAAATATTCAACATACTTCGAAAGCAAATACTATATAGAGACGAAAATATTTTCCCGTCACACGTTCATCGTTTTACCTGTCGGATATTGTTATAAACGGTAAATGCGCGTAAATATCGACAGTTCCTGACGCATCGATTCTAATTAAATTTAAAGTTGAAGTACTGACAAGTCAAGCGCAAAAAGAGCCATTCTATTCGCTTGCATATTTGTGTTTACGTTAAAATTGATGAATTTTATTTAATGTCATTCAAACTGCGTGTAATTGCAGCAGCTCATTATACATTAATTGGAACAAGCAGTTTTATTATAAAAGTACTTTATATATCCATATTTAAGGATATATATGCTGATAGAATGACGCTGTTAGAGCTAATAGTGTCTCCCCGAACGCGCCCATAGTCATGTTTTGCAACGCGATATTAATCCGGACGCACTGTTTATCTTAATGTTTCCTCCCCCCTCTGCCTCCTTTCCCTTACAGCGATGTAAAACGTAAACTTTGGGACAAATAAATTCAAATTAACTCCTTATTATAAAACGAGTGTAAAAGAAAAAAAAAACGACGTAAAGAGACGACGTAAATTTAATATTGTTATACGTCAGATTTACGCAATGCAAAACTCGAAGCAAGACCTACATTCTTGGGTATTTATATGATTTAAGCAGCAGAATATTCAGACGTCATTGGAACATCAGTATGTGCGAAAAGGCGGAAAAGTGCAGTCCTTTGAAATCTCTATCTTTTCCCTCGAGTGTCATCGCGCACAAAGGGATACGATATAGATAGGTGGGCACTGGTGATCGATCGATCGAGAAGACGAGGAGACGAGGGCGACTATTTCGCTCCTGTTTGCCGTCATTACATTTCCATAAAGAGCTCACGACGATCGCTTATCATCGGCGAGCTTTCCTCTCGCGCTCGGCGACAATGTCTAATAAGGAACGTGCAGCTATCGCACAATGGCTCGCTTCTCGTTATGCGCGCGTTATCCTTCTAAAGATATAAAAGAAGCGCGTTCGCTTCCTTTTTTTCCCATTCTATTCTCATTTCTCTCATCGGTGACTAAATATCGAGTCGGGATTAAAAGAAAATTGTGTGCCCTGAATTCCTCGCGAAACGCGAAAACGAGAAATGAACAAACATCCTGACAGGCGTGACATACTTGTTGCTTGCGCGGAATGAAAATTCACGACGCGACGTTTCTGTGACGAATCGAGCTTTGTTTAATCCGCTTACGTACCGTAAAATCAGAATTGGCAACAAACTCAACAACTATTCCATATATTCCGATCAATCCATTCGTTACTGTTCAACTTTGGAATAGACTCTTAGAATTGACTTCCGTTAATTAATTTAGTATTTCCCCTACGAGAAATCAAATTTGATGTATGGTATAATTATATGTATGTAAGTGCTAATTTATTGATCTAATCGTGAATTTATTGTTTGTATCAATTAAGAAGAAATTAATAAATATTAAAGACGCAAATGTTGAACATTACATTACACTAGCATCTCATTTTCAAAAAAACACGTATAGCGAATCAAACAAATAAATAAAAAACAAATGTATCAGAATTAATTGTTAATTAATAGCTTAAAAAATAAAACGTGAAAATAAATATAAAAAATATTAAATAAAAATACACGTATCAACATGATACCAAAATAATTTAACAATAAAATAATTAAGAGTAAAAAATTAATATCAGGATTAATATTAAATTGTTTTCCAAATTAATTGCTATTAAAATATCTTGAATATTTATTGTTTACAAAATAAGTTAAAAATCTAATAAGATAACATCCATATTGCATAAAAATAGCTACGTTAGTGTAATTAAAATCTTTTGATTTTAATTTTGATTAAAATATTTTCCAAATTATTTGCTCTCCAAATATACATATTAATGTGTGCCGAATTGATTATTTAATGGTTAATGTAGAAAAATGAGCCAAAAGATGCTAGTTTCTTTTTGCTGTACAAAAATTATATTAAAAAATTAATTGGTGTTTTGATTTTAATGATAATATTAAAACTTTGTTTTAAAAAAAATTATTAGTAAAACCCATAATATTTTAATACATCATATATTATATAATAATATAAAATCACTCGCATGAAGAGAACTGAGACATTAGTTTTACAGATAACAAATAGTAAATCAACAAAATAATAAATTGCAAATCTTACAATTGCCCAATATCATCTCTCAGCCTGTTCTGATGGATCTGTCTTCTGCTATTTTTGGCATACACATTCATTTGACAAAACAATTAATTACAATCGCGCGCAAGCATTAATTATCAGAATAAGATCATGCGATACTTTACTTCGTATTCCCAACATTAATCACAAAGAATACTTGCACTTTATTTTATATTGCGACTCAGAGAATGCGAAAATCATGATTACGCGAAGCTACAATCTGTTCGGCATTGAAAAATCACGCGGTCTTATTTACGCTACAATGCTACACATTTTACAACGACAAAACACGCGTTGATTTCTGCTTTCGTCGTGCGAGTGACAACAATATCACTGCATGTAAACAATAGAAATAGCTAAATGTTACTGAATTTTTGCGAGATGTAGCGCATTTTTGTTTACACGCAATGGTCTTGTTGTCATTTGCACAGTGAACAAAAACTATCGCGTGTGCTTTATCGTAAAATACATGCATATTCGTTAGCAGCAAAGATAGAATTGTGCGATTCAAGCGCGCGATTTTTCGAGCAAACCGTAGTTTTGTATAATAGTGATTTTTTTCGCATTCTCCGTATTATAAAATAAAATACATATCGTACGAAAGCACAAGAAGTTCGAGTAATCGGGAGAGTGGTTTATATTATACAATAATTTTGTTAATTTATTATTTGCTAAATTAATTGTTCGGTTATCTTTGCAATAATGATATATTTTATATCATTGTATAATATGTACGTGATTCTCCTTCTCTTGATGATCTTAACTACATTTTCAACTACATTATTTTTATAGTTTATTCTTGAATTATTATAGATATTTTTTTGTAAAAATCTTTGTAAAAACACAAACATACAAATGTAAGAAATAATAGCATCGTATCCTTGTTTACATATTTAAATATGTGCAGCATAAATCCCTATAATAAGAGACAACGGGAGAAAGATAAAAACGCGCAGAAAAACGAAAAGATTGTTATTGCTCTGTTTATACAATACGGTTAAACAAGGTGTATTATATGTTGTTAGTCTATAAAATTTTATCTTGACAGCATTCGATCAATGATTTATCTTTTCATAATGAATCTTCTTATAAAAGTTTCTTTACGTTTAAGTTTTTTTTTAAATTCATTTTATTATAACTCAAACATTATATAATTTAAATTAATAGAAATTTTTTTTACATTCTTACTAACATAAAAGAACTAATATTTTATTGAAATGTTCTATAATATTAATTAAGAATTGATTTACAATAATGTATATAATATAAATATATAGATTCATGTTTCTCTTTCAACAGAAGAATACTTTAATATTTCAATAGAAGAATAATTTTATGCTGCCTTAGGTACAATTCTAGTTAGATACATTAAGTAACGGCTAGCGAAACAAGGGAAAAAACAGAGAGAAATGAAGATAAAAAGAACGTTTTTCTCGGAGGGGTGGAGTAATTAGAACTCCCACGCGAGCAAAGTTCCTACTAAATCGGACCTGGAAACGAGAACGAGAACGTAATTAAATATTGATCTTTCTTTTTTTTTAATTCTGTCGCGACGGTAAAAAGGTCGTTAACGGTTTTACATTTCACACGTTGAATTTAAAACGAATGCTGATCTTTCATCAATGTTTAAATTGTAATAAAAGGACCGACTCAGAGTTAAGAAACCTGTCATTAAAAGTTGATGAAAGGAGGAAAATTTGAGAAAATAAATTTGTAATAAGACTGTAATAAATCAACAAATTAAGATTTTTTCTAGATTTAAATATTTATATATATATATATTATTTTTTGTCCGAGATGTTTCTGACTGAATTGTGATAAAATTAAGATCTAAAATTTTTCTTATCACACAACTCGTATATCGTGCCTTATTTTGTCATATATACCGGTAATGATTTCAATACTATCTTGCCCTGTGCCATATCGTCAATGTGATATATCTATCGGCGAATTACGGCGGCGCACCGCTTACATACCCTCGTGGTTAATGGACAATCGCCCACGCGGTAATTAATAACAATAAAGTTTGACGTCGAGACAATCAAACGGCAAATCCAACTCTCAGCAGACTCCGAGTATTCTGACAATGTTTATCCCTGACGTCACCTGAATGCCGGTGTCACGCGGCTTATGTCAGAAATGAAATTTAACATCTACGAGGACACACTACACTGATTAATCGCCGACGTGATCCAATAAACCGTATGAGAAACTTTTATTACCGGCCAATACTTTCAAAGTTGGTTCGCCCGTGATATGCGCACGTTTCGTAGATAAATTACTCTCCAGACAAACAACGTGAAGATAAATAAAAAAACAAATACAATTTCTAATGCGGTTGAATAGATTTTGTAGGATCGCATAGTAAATTCAATTTTTTAACAGTAAATGAAAAATATATTTAAAAAATATAAATAAATGTACAAAATTGGACTAATGTATTTATATAGCACTTTTTATTCAAAATAAAATTAAAAAAATTTTTTCATATTCGATTCTTCAAACTAAGATTTTGCAAACTATTCCAAAAACGCAAACCGAAAAATCAAACTTAAACAATAACTTGATTTCAATTGGAGACATCAATACGAGTTGAAAGTTGATCTTGGAAGATTGAGATTGGAAAAGAGATTTCAATGTTAATAGAATTAAAATAACTTAGAATAATTGAAAATGGAGTAAAGTAATACGATTTTAAAATCATGCACGTCCCCCACCCGTCCTGATTCAATATTTCATTAACTCTGTTATAAATCGAATAAATTGTATTTATTTTACGAAAATATGATCCTTTCTGTTTTAATTTGATAATGATAAAGTAAACAGTAGTCGACAAAATGAATTTTACTGTGTTAAGTGAGATGAATTTCATCGCAAAATAAAATGCTACTTTATTTCGCTACCAAAAATGTTTTCATAAGTACATTCATGCAGTTCACGATAATAATACAAAGAGGCTTTGTTGCCAAGAGTTAAAACAATTTTATAATATAAATTCAATAAATAAAATTTAACGATAGATGAAACGTTATCTCTACTCTCTTCTTTTCTCAGTTTGTTATTCTGAACGAATATTTGCGGCACGATACAGCCACGCGACGCCAACGCATTAGTATTTGACGCATAAATATGAACAAAAATACAAGTTAATCTCCAACAATCGATGACATAAAGAAATAAGCAATCAACGTACAGGGATAAAATATAAAAATTAAAAAATATTTACTGAGCGTACAACGCCTCTGCCGCAAAGTTAATATTATATCGTGAATGAATATTCTATTGCATATGTGTATCTTATTCAAATGTATATCTTGAAAATATTTTTCATGTTATTATTTCGTAATATATGTCTTATTTTAATCCGTTCAAATAAGTATAATTAGATAACTTTTTGTTCTGTGAAATAATTAATGTTAAATTACATACAAAAGATATTAACAGATATTAAAATGAAAACAGATATTACATGCTTCTATGCAAGAACTGTTAAAAGAGAAAATTTCTTTTTCAAATAAATTATGAAATTCATAAATTCATATATTGCTATAAATATTTCGTATATTATTCCTATACGGAATATATACGCTGTTAAATTGCGTTGATTCATATTTACAACATATATTACAGCATATCACGGCTCGTAAGTTCCAGTATTTTTTCGTAAAAAATGAAGCGTAATTTTCGAAATTTTATTTTCGCTAGTCTCTGCTGAAATTTTCACAACTCGCTCATATCCGCGTGTCTCGTCGCAATATTTCGCGCGAAAATTTTACACGAGCAAATGCAAGTGCATATTAATTTCATGTTTCACATTTATTTATCTTGATATCATTCAAATGCGATTTTTCCGTCTTATTATGTCGCGAAAAATTTGACGAAATATGACGTTTTTCTCTCATTTTCGCAAACATTGTCAAACAGCTTCGGTGTTGCTTAAATGTGGCTCTTTTCATGCTTGAGATCAAATAACACATTGTAAATTTTCGAGACGACGCGAAACTAAAGACAGACGTATCTCGAGGGTTAAATGAGCCCGCAACAGGGTACGTCTGAGTCGCTTATTTTAAATAATGTTTCCGAATGGGGTAAAATACGAGGCACTTGTGCATCGTAAATAAACGGCAGGGTAACGCGATAAAGCTTAAAAAGAAAGAAAGAAGAAGCCAATTTCAACGCAGAAATATCGAATGTTTATCATGGGTACATATATGTATGTTTTCATGTATGTATGTATATGTAAATATATATATATATATATATTTATTTATTTAATTTATTTTATGTCATAAAATATAAAATAAAAAATCTAATATCTCAATCTGATATAATAATTTTAATTTCAATGAAGAACAATTTAACAGCTGACATCCAACGCAAAAAGTGTAAAAATAATCTGCTCTATAGTAAATTATATAATTTAGCTATTGCGTTACTATTACAAATGCAATAAAGATAAATATGTAACGAAATGATTTTTGCGATGCAGAAATTCAAAACGATTTTAAAACCGATTATTTTACAATTCCTGTAATAAATATGTTGTTCCCGCATCCCGAATACCGCAATTCGGGTGCCCGCATTCGATATCCCGCATACCGCGTCAAATTGTACTGATTTCAACTCTGATATTTTTCGATTGACGATCGATCGGCTATTAAATCACGCGATCTTTTTTTTAGTTAACTTTGCGGCATTGTATCGCCACCGACGTTCCATGAATATTCTTCAGCATGTCACGTCCGTTTGCAAATGCATATTGGATTTTTCTGAACGATCGATGTGATATATCATACAATGAACGAGAATCATGGAAACGGCGAACCAGCAGTTGATCGCTTTCATACGCGTCATTTCCTGTACCAAATTACCGGTATCCGCAGCCTTCTCTTTAGAAGATTTCGGAACAGAGAAGGGGAAAAAACATCTAAATAAAAGTGTATATGTATATACATTCGATATGAATATATATATATATATATATATATATATATATATATGTACACAAAATGACGTGCAAAATGCTGAAAAGCTCGTTTTGCACCGAGACAGAAAATTGTACGCGTATACGTGAAACAATATAGTAGATAGGAAATTGAAGCGTGTCTGATGATCACACATGGAATATGATTCAGTAAGGGAAATAATTTAGCTGAGAAAGGAGGTCCATAAAAATGGAAAACATGCGTAAAAGTTGTGGTTTACTTAAGAAATTTACAAAGTGGGTTACAAATATATGTATAGTATATGTATTGATAAATAATATATATTGCGCAACTATACAGAAAATTCAACAATATTCTTAAAAAAAAAAAAAAAAATAGAAATTATGAATGAAGGAGAACAAATTATGTTGTACAGCTTAATAATAAATGAAAGATGCTTTTAAAAAATGGGAAAATTCAGTTAAATTATAAACAAAGCGTATAAATAGATACCAACAGAAAATTTCTTCCAGTTTTTCTCCAAGTAAAAAACAGAAAGGGCCTGCTTTTATTGAACATAAAAAATTGATCAATTCTACATTACTATGTACCATCTGCGCGGAATCGTTCCCCTCTCCTCTATAAATCCTTTTTTATCGCATCCGGAAATAGATAAAGAAAGAAAGAAAGATTTGCACGCGATGAAAATCGTTCGACGGGTACCTACTGGAAGGTTGAAAATGCCTTTCCATCTCCTGCAAATACATATTTCCATTTCGATGCAAAGTTTCACATCGCAGGCATTTCTCGAAAGGAAAATGAACGATGAAGCATCTAAGCAAGGCATAATTATTAGATTACGTTTATCGCATTTTCGTATTAAATATCGCGAAATACGAAATTACATTTTTTTCTCGAATACTCATTCTCACTTTTCTTTTCGCTAGATCTTTGCGAGCATATTCAGTCTGTTAATACACGTACACAGAAAATTCATTTCAATGTTTCCCATAGTGCGGCTTTTCAAATATAAGTCGTATTGTCTACATCGCAAACAGTAACGATAAATGTTTGCTTGTGAAAGAAAATTATGAGCGAGCTTGCACCGAGACGCGCTGGTCGCGAGAATATATATGCGGATGCTGTCGCGAACACGCGAATACATAGAATAAAGAGTACATAGGTTACCTTACATCCAAGCTACATACTTCTATGTACTGTATAGAGAGAAAGATAAAAGAGAAAGAGAGGAGAAAAAGAAAGAAAAGAGAAAATGTCTAATCGATTATTTTGCCATATACTACGCAAATTTAATATCTTTTATTAGCATTATATGGTGAGAATGAAGTAATTATTCAAAATATAATAAAATAAGACGGGAAAAAATTTTTTAAATAGCGCTTAAAATATATTAAGCTTAGTTAGATTTTTCGGTCCACTTTAATACAATGTATAATAAATTAATTTTCAAAAGTAATTTATAATTTCACTTTTCGCTCCTACACTTTTTTTCATTCCAATAAGAAAAAAATAGTAGTGCAATCGATCGCGCGTGCTCCTTTTCGCATCGATATATAACGATTCACGGATATATTTGAATTCGATTCTGGCCGTACTTTAATTAAAAGCTATCCAACGCCATAATTAATGTGAATGATATAACGTTCTTCAAAGGATCCGCCCTAGACATTATTATACAGTAGGTGGCGGTGAATATATTTTCCACCTACAATATACGCTAATTGAAACAAACGTGCAAGTTTCGCGATTCAACATTTGAAATTTGAATAGCAGTCGACATTGCGATATTTTACTGCGAATGCTGGTAATGTGTGTGGGAGAGAACAGGGAGAAATACTAATCTCGCGTTTCACCACTATGAATTTTCTACGTCACTGAAATAATTCTAATATCCCCTAATCGGACATTTAATTCTATTCTCACCAATTAATTAACGCGACCGAATATAAAGTAAATTGAAACGCGATTGCGCGATATAGCGAAACGAAATACACGACAAGCAAGTGTCAACGAAAAAAGACTTAAGTATTGTCAAATACTTTTAAATCTAAATCCATCAAAAAAATCAATCAAGATCGGGAGAATCGAATTTATTAAATTCAGCGACTGCGCGCTTGTAAAGATAAGAAATTAAATGAATGTACGTAATCATTGTATTTCAATTTTCACGGATCTCCATCTTACGCGGCGATAAATGTCATCCATCGAGTTAAAACAGACGGGTCTTTAATCTTAATATCTCTCCAGCCCTAAGGATTTAGCACGAATCCCACCCGAAAGTTAAAAGCTTACCGTCGTCCGCGGCAACGGTCTCGTCGCCGTCTTTGTTTCTCCCCACGGCGATTCGCTCAAGTAATTAAAGTAATTTAAGTACTTAAAGAGCGCAAGTGAGAGCGGGGTGTTTTATGACCGATTGCAATTTGGTCTCTCTGTTGCCCTCTCGTTCTCTCTCTCTCTTTCTCCCAGACGCGTCTTAACATTAGTTTCACCGCCGTCGGTCACAGTTTCTCGGGAATTTTCGAGCTATGTTGTTCCTTTACGCGCGAGATAAATCATTCCGCGAGGTTTCGAGATAAGAAAGGATTGGGTTCGAAAATAACAATTTCCTGATGGTTTCTCGTTAGGTAGCTTATGTTTGTTAATTCGATGTATTTATATAGGTCATTATACATATACGTATATTAATAAAAGAATATAAATGTCTAATAATAACATTGTATAGAATATTATTAAAATTTAATAGACAATATAATGCTACAAAAATTTTTCATAAAATATATTTCAAAATTTGAGAATATTTATAGGAAAAAGAAATACATGCACAAGATGAAATTTTTAGTTATTAATATCGCGAATAAATAATATAGTTTGATCGTTGCCAGATTTCTTGTAAACTGTACGATATTTTTATAATGATATAACAAAACTCAAATGCCTTTAATTATCTGTATTAAGTATAATAAAATTAACAATTAATTAAAATTAAGGGAACGATCATAATAGTTAACGTCAAAAGACAAGAAACATATTTTCTCACATTTCTTCATTTATATTTAACATTATTAATATATATCGTATGAAATGGGCGTGCGTAGGTGCTAGAATGGTCCGGTGTATCTCTTATCGATCGGAGCTTCGAGGAGGTGCAGCAGATAATCGAGAGAACCGACGACGTAGCGGAATTGGTGGTGGAACATGCGACCGATATGTAAGTCAATGCATATAGTGATATTACCATGAGACGATTGTGAACAGACCTAACCGCAAATCGATTCTCTATATTCGCCTCGTGTTTCTCGGCGACCAATTTCTATGGCGCCCTTGCAAAACAGTACCGGAGACTTACTAGATGATCCGCAATCTGGGAAAACACCTACAAATTTGGGCCTTCTGATGGGTAAGTACCAACAGATTACATTTGTTAAAATAACTTTTCAAATTGTCCGACTCGAATTTGTACAAACGATATATTTTAGAAAATATTTCCGATTATACATAATTTCTATCAAAATATTGATTATAAACAGTCCATAAATAATAATCTTCGACATACAAGAATATAAAAACGTTGAAAAGATCAATATATAATAATTTTATTATAACTCTGTAAATTAACTATCGAGAAATATCGTTTATCGATTTTTATGTCCTAAATATGAATTCTATAAAAATAATTTTACAATTAGTATTACGAACAAAAAAAAACGTATGCATTCTCTACCGATCATTTATAATATGACAATTGTTATAATGAAATATAAATAAAACCCCGACTACATTTAGTTGATTCGACGAAGATAACGAAGATCGGCTACCTCGAAACTCGGTTGCCATAAAGAAAAGAAAAGCCTAAGAGGTAACGTAGGGATGTAATAGGTTTCGTACACGTCATTCTGAAAATAACTCCGGGTAGTATGCGTAGTAGCTTTTTATATAACGAATAAAAGTCCCAAGTGGTATTCCAGGACGCCGAGAATGAGAATGACCTCTGACCGCTGACACAGTTCCGTTTTGACCTCGAGAATATTCGCAAGACGAAGTACGAGTATTTTCGTATCCGTGAATATTTTCTAAACCACTCTATATTCTTAACACAGTCGTATTTCTTTATGTGAATTCAGAAAATACGCGATTTCGTGAAAATAGTCTACCATTAAAAATGAAAATCGCTTGTAAAAATGTAAAGAGCACAAACTCTTTTTTAATATTTATAATTTATATCTTTATACAATGAAAAATGTATAGTATTTATAAATGCCACTTTTATCAATTTTGTTATTCCTTAATTTCACTTACATATCTAATATTGATATCCCTTAATTTTATTTTTCACGTATTCAGCACATCATAAATACATATCTTTAAATATTCATATTTTATAATTATGTATATTGAATTTATCATTATTAACTTGGATATCCAAAATTTTATTCTATAAGCTCTAGTAACATTTTTAATGTACATGTTTCCACGACACAATTGTGCTCGCACGAAACGAATTAAAGAAATGACTCCCAACAATCATTCTCACATCATCATCATAGTCACTGTGAAAACGATTGCAAGAGTATCATAACTGTGCGTTACTGATACGATGCATGTTGAAATATTTTTGCAGAAACCGAAACGGACAAAACGCCCTCGTCGCCGACGCGCAGGAAACTGCCAAAGACGCCGGTATAACGAGTTGATAAATTGACACCTACACATTGACCGTCTCTCTCTTTCTCTCTTTCTTTCATTACCCTACACGATGTACACGATGCATACGCAGACTCGGGGATAAGCACGCTTAAAAGCCGAGAATAAGAGCGTAAGAATAAAAAGAAAGAGATAACAGCGCAAGGGAGCAGCTGATCGGAAAGAAAAAGGCCTTCTCCCTCGCGTATCCTCTCTTTGCTTTTGTACATATAATATAATACGTGTTATATATTCGTACTAACCGTACACGAACACGAACTGATTGTGCACGCGTGTAAACGACGGATGTATGGTATAGGCAGACGTGACGGGTGACGTATGTGAACGAGTGCATGAGATCGCGGCTTTCAACGTCAATGTGCAAATCAGTTAAAGTGAACGAGCTACGTGAATGTGCCGAAGCGTGTCGAAAGTGTCACGAACAATTTATAAAAAAAGCTCTGGTAATCACAATCGAAATGTCCGCGGGTTAATCACAATTTTGACGTTTAAAAAAACAGCATGATTAATTTACATCAACAGACGTTTTGTCTAGTTGTTCGTTTCCGGATTCGCTGCATTTTTTTCGTACAATAGGAAATTGGACAAAAATTATCCGTTCAAATTTATATATTATTTTGTAAAAAAAAAAAAAAAAATGTAAACTTAGCGCCATTACGTTTATTATATTTACAACCGCGAATTAAAATGTTAATATCCGTACGTACATATCTCTGTTATAACAGAAAGTTTCATCCTAATGTTGATATTAATATATAAATAATCATGCTAAAAAGATTTCTGTGATGAAGATGTGATATAATTTTTCACATATTAGAAAAATTTCTTTTTATACAAACTGCTGTATAATTTCACTCAAACTTCGATTATTCCGATCCTTAACTCACCTAATCTTAACAAATTGCTTTCTAAATAACATCTTTTTCACGAATCGACAATCTTGTCTGAGCGCTTTGTCAGTAATGCTTAAAAAAAGCTGACAAAACTATTCCAATATTCTGACCGAGCATTATTCGCGAAAAGTAAGACCACTCAAATTACGCCGATTTTAAGACAGCGAGACACGATGCGACACAGTTCAACCGCGCATTTTCACTAATTGTGCGCGAAAATTGCTACATGTAAATATTGTACGTACATTGATGTAATTAGGTACTATGGTATCCCTTTTTTCTCGGCAAAATGAAACGAGCATGTTCTTCGCGTTGTCAGATAAACTTGGAATAAATTTTGAAGATTGCATCTCAATAACGAAAAAAAAAGTTTATAAAAAGATGAAAATAATCGAGGATAATGTAGGAAATTATTTTCAAGAGTGTTTTTGGAAAAATTTGATAGTTTTAAAAGAAAAAAATTGCAAGGCATTTAACTCGATTGATCTTTAATATGTAGTAATTGGTAGCTTTTGATCTTTAGTGACAACTTCGAGCTTGTGTGATTTTAGATTTCGTGATTAAAAAAAAAAATGTAGCAAAAGCTAACGCGTAACTTTTTAAGTTTAAATGGATAATGAAGTTATAAATCGCGCATTTCATGCGATATTAATCAGAGAAAAATAATAGCAAAAAAAAATATTTAAAAATTTAAAAATTTCGTGATCCATCGAATATACGAGTCTTTTTATTATAATATTTATTATTATAGTTTTTAAATTTACTTATCATGTTTTACATTAATTATTCTATGTCTTTCGATTATTATTCTATTTTGAATATTTTAAGCTAAACCTCAACGAGTAAAAGTTAATATCAAAATATTTTAGTAGCGCACGCGAGCATAGTAAATTATTCAAAAAATATTCTATACTTTTTATCGCGGATATTCAAAAAATCGGAATTTTACGATCAATGTATTTTCCCTTTTTTACAAAAATTGCACGAAACAATAAAATTTGATGAGAATATAGTGATCGTTATATTGTGTTATTAGTTGCCTATGTGGTTACAAAAAAATTTATTATTAATTACTTTTATTTTACTTTGTTCCTTTTTGTCATTTTTATTCATTATCATTGTTTAAGGATCACAAAGTATCTTATCAGACGCGAAGAATTGTAGGACAAACAAAATGATTAGCAAAAGTTTTATCGCAGTTGTAAAAAAATTTTCTCGAGCCACCTATCAGATGAAATTTAAGGAGAAGACTGTACTGTAGTAAAAAAAGGAAAAAAATATTCAACCAGTGCCGTAAATATCTGATAACACGCTGTTCCAATACCACGTGTTATGTACGCTATTTTTCAATCGACGATAGCGATCTTAGCTGTTTGAATATTCGAATAATATCAGAAATGAATTTTAAAAGATATGCTACACACAAATGTCGCAATTATTACGCCTGTTTACGTTTAAAGTGACTCAACATACCTTGCGAGATGTTTCCATAAATTCACAATTAACGAACGTATTGTTGAAGGCAGTTCACATTATGTGATTACATTTGACATTTCTGTAGAAGAATTAGGAAACAATTTTATAAAGAGTCTTAAACAGTTATACTTAATTTAATACAAATATTATATATAAATTAATTAAGAAAACATTATATACAAAAATATAAAAATAAAAATGAAAAGAGCATGTAAAAACATAGAAGAATGCTGATTTTAAATTGGCACGTATATATATTTGTGTATTTACTTATAGTTTCATGTAATAATATTTTTGCAATAATATTTTTGATTAATTAAAATATATGAAATTTCAAATTGACGGCACTGGTTTCCAGCACTTGATATCAATCGTAGAATTTGACGACGCGACTCGAGAACAACTTAAGTTTATTAAGACATTACATATATGACCCCTTTATAGGCCATATAGCAGCACTCGTACAATCACTAGCAGAAATGCGCGTTACGGTGTACGCCAATTCATTTTTTTCGGCGCAATCGCGGGGGTGTTCTTTACCTTCATGTGTACTCCAAGATTTTAAAAAATATGAGTAATGGAAATTGAGAGACATCAACTCTTATTTGATTATTCAATGAAAAATTCCATACTAAAAAAATTAATGTATTTTGTAATGCGATTAAAATAAATAATAATAATGATAAAGATTAAAACAATTGCAAAGAGCATAATTATTGCAATTTCTTGTTGTTTGAAAGAAATATACATAAATGTAGAATCTTGTATACATTGTTCGTACTGTTATTAAAAACTAGAATTAATGTAAATATTAATACACAAGGAATTGAACTTATTGTCTATAAAAATTTTGCTCGTAACATCTCAAGTTAAAGGGCATTAAAGTTTTTCATCGAAACGTAAATCAATTAACGGAATGCATATTTCAATATATGTATCATTAGATATCTGAAATTCGTCGTTTCGAAATATTTAAAATTAAAAGTTTTTTCAATTATTTTCCTTTTTTTTAAGCATTATTAATATACAAAATTTCAAATGCTACCGAGACCTGTCACGTGCTAAACTAATTTAATCTATTATATTATAGCGATCGAATTATTCACCTCCTTCCTCCCAATCTCGGCTGTTGTGTTCTCACAGCCATTAATTTGATTGTTTACCGTCGTTGGTTCATTTCGACGCAACGCTATTCGATCGGTCCCTCCCCGATTAATTATCGCAAACGAACGTGATACACGAATCGGTCAGGTGTGTAATTACATCGATTAAACGCGAGCTTACGAACACCTCCGTCCGTCGGTTTCGCAACGCGACACCGCAACCGATTTCTGTCTGAAGAAAGAGAAAAGCTTTCGTACAATCAATCGTAGAAAAGCCATGTGAGCAGCGCGTTGCTCGTATCGCCTTTGAGAATATTTATGAAAATCTTCCATTTTTTCGCGAGAAATTAATATCAATCGCGAGATTATTACGTGAAAATCTAGGAACAAGTGATTAAAATAATAATCAACAAAGATTTGTTTTTCGTAAATAAACTCATTTTAATTTTGTTATAGGTAAATGTTTGTACATTTATAATAGCCATACTTTCTATTTTTAAAAATAATATACTGACTCTCTCTCTCTCTTACACACGTATGTGGGTGTTTTATTGTAATCCTGTTCGAAAAATTTTTTATTATAAATTTATCATAAATTAAAAATATATATTAATACAATTTTAATTATAAAATTTAATTACAAATTTTATGCTAATTACAAATATAAAAAATATTTTTAATTAGCATGAAACACATCGACACATTTCTCTTTTCGTTTTTCGTACACTGTAATTATATATAGTATATAGGTAGTCAATTTATGTTAAAAAAAAAAAACTTTTTTAAAATCACTCTTGTTCCCAGATTTTCTTGTTTTTCTCGAGATAGCGAACGAGCGAAGGCGAAAATTCACACGGCTCCTAGAGTTAACGCGAGCTTCAGAGATGTAGAAGCGATTGTAAAGCACGGAATATACAGGAGAATACTGAATTTAGTATTTTAGCGCAATTTTAGGTGTGTATATATTGAGTGTTTTGATAAAATACTTAACAAATTAAATTTTTTTTTCTTTAATCGGTGTGCATTCGCGATGTAAAGTGAATGCTGTTCGGTCAAAACCTGGCTTTAATCAATTTTATAAATTAAAAACTATGTATATTTAATCTTTTTCTTTTCTTTCATTTTTACTTTATCGCATACATAATGCAAACGGATTGCGAACATTTTACTGCCTTTTACTTGTTCAAACAAATTTTAGAAAGACTTTGACGAGAATCGATAAACAGATTTGCTCAGGTTTTGACTTGACTGCCTACTAATAATTAACGCGAATCCACCTGGATATATCGTACGACACATCAAGCCGATCATTTTGCGCACCCAACCGGCAATGTAAATACTACTTGATCTAGAGAACTTTGTTATGGACCACTGTATCTCTCGCGAGGGATTTTTACAGTTGGACCAATAGGCGTCCATAAGGTGTAAAGCTCATTCAAGTGCAAAGGGCATGTACCTGATACAAAACGTCATTTGTAACAAGAGAATAGCATGAGAAATCGACTCCATGATTCTCGTCATTTTTACAAACACGAAATACTTGACCCGTATATTATTATAAATTCTGTAAATAAAGAGAAAATTTATTCCGCGCACATATATATTATACGTACATGGATTTATAATATATATATTTTATGATTATAAATTTTATGTATTATAAATAAATATCATAAATATTTATTTCTCTCTCTCTCTCTATTATAAATATAATAAATATTTATAATACAGGGAAAGTATTTATATTATATATAAATATTTTTGTAAAATATTTATAATTTTGTTTTTAATCATTGGGTTAAATTTTTCTTGAGTATATCAAAATAGAAATTTATTTTTACACTATAATTTTTTTATTTTAAATAGAGATATTCTGACATTATATTGCACATCTTAAATAAATGACATAACTGCAACATGCAATATATATGTATAATTTTATAAATTAACCTTTTGTATCAGATATATGCATCCTTTGCTGAAAAAAGCGGAGTATTATCTACAAAAAGTACATTACAAATTTCTACCTTTATGAATGTTAAAGAATCAAATGATATCCGTGTAGATTAATCGGGTATGTCTATAAGCGAAATTATGTGTTTTAAATACGATTATTGAGTAAGGCTAAAATTGCTACCATGCTTAAGAATTAGATGCTTCCGATGATTAGGGCGCAGCTTCCCAAATCTTTCAAATGTATTTTTCTTTTCATCTCGATCTTAAGGAAAAAACATTGTGTTACGTGTGCGATGATTATTAAAACATTTATCGAAATAGTCAAAAGTATCTGCGAGAGTGTGCATGCAAAACCGCAAAACTGATGAACTTTGTTGATTATACATTTATATGTCGGTTAAATTATATTACGTATTTTATTACGTATGAAAATTATAATATTAAGCGATTTTCACCGTATATCTTAGAAAAATAATTATGAAAATTTATATTTACAAAATTTAATTTTTTTGACAATAAATTAAATTTTATTTATCATTTATGAGTTATAGAAAAATAGAAAATATTAAAATGGGGATAATATTCTGTCCCTTCACATCGGAAGGAATTGCAAATAAAAATTCCGATAATAGTAATTCGGCAGCAAATAGCATACGAACGCTCAACGTACCTCAATATCGTAAACGAGCAATGCATTCCCTCTGTCAATTAATTACTTCAATCCTTCGATGCTCCTCAATGTCTCTCGTTGCACTCATTGTCAATCACGCACGGGAAACATACGTATTTGTCAAAAAATTTCGACGGATGATCATTTGACAGAACATGATTGACATCAGTCGCGCAAATACAGTTGATATAGTTGATAGAGAAAAACACATTCGCGTTCGCATGAATTAGTTTATAGGTTAAAACAATCATTCGCCACTCGCGACACTTAATCGCGCTCACGAATAACACTCGCGAAATACACATATATGAATACGATCACGCGTGGCAAGAAACGCACTTGACGATCCTCGAACGGCCGAATTGATAATACACTGACACTGAGAGAAAAAGTCCTCGTAAAGTTCCACACCTTTCGGCACTGTGCACGACATCTACAAGCGAGTAAAATCACGCGAGACCTGTGACGCGTGTGACGTCGCAATCATGGCGGACACAACCGGCGTAAAATCGCGCCCAATTGACGTGTGACGTCATCATCATGGCAATCGCGACGTTACGTTTACGCGAATATTGGGAAGCGAGATCCCTTGTCTTCGTCATATGCCGATCTTTTCGCGATGCTTCTCGATGTCCGGATACTGGCTGGAGGTGCCTCGTCGGACATCGAGAAAACATTGACGTTTCATGTCAAAGGATAACGGATCCTTCCGGTGACGAAGGCCGACCCGGAGTTAACGCCAACGCAGATTATTACCACGAGATGTACTGATCGCACAAGCCGATTAATTGCCACGAGACGATCACCCGGGATGACTCGTTAGACTCCACACACTCGATACGCGTTCTCGCGACAAACACTTGTTTGGGGGGCAAAAAGGGCGCGAAAACGCGAGACGATCCGGCGACTGGCGACCCACTGCTCGACTCCACTCATCGAACACGTGTGATGTAGATTGGTCGATGCTTGTAAAGAACGATCACGTGATCATCGAGCTTCGCGGGCATACACAAAGGCATATAACGTTTAATTAACATATTAATATCGAAATTAATATTAAAATGATTGGTTCATCACAGAAGATTGACATATTTATATTCTTCTCTGACAATTAACGACGCTGGAATAACGATATAAAATATTTAATCACACGTTTAATTTTGCGCGGGTCATAGACATAGTAAGTAGTATAAATGCGCGATGCGCTGCGCCGACATTAGAAAGAGAAAGGAAACTTTTAATGTAGCTTTCTCTCTTAAATATAAACCAGATGGATATGTAATAGATATACATATATAAATGTAATATATATATATAGATATATATATATATATATTATTATTATTATTTGAAGAAAATCCAGTGATTTAATAAAGTTAAATTTATATCTATAGTCCGTTCTTATATTTAAGATCAGCTTAAGTTCATCATGTTTTAGATCATTCTTAAGACTCCGTTCAGCCAATCAAATGGCTGAATGGAATTTTAAGATTTTATTTAAGATGATCTTAAATATAAGAACGAACTATATGAATACTGGTCTTAGGGCCGGTTTTTCCAATGCCAATTTTAAGCTCGATTTAAACTATATCTTCGTCTCTTTCAGATAAGCTCTGAAAATGAGAGGAAAATATAGCTTAAACCGAGATTAAAGTTAACCGGAGAAACTGGCCCTTAGAAAAATAAACTAATTTTCCATGTAGTTGTGCCATCTTTAACTTTAATGTAAACTACGTATGGTTAAATACAATATGCGCAATCTACTATATCTTATTATGTCTATGGCCGCGCGCAAAGTGGAAGATGCAAACTTCAGACGCGACTACGTCACTCAATACATTTGATGCACGTGAGGAGAGATGGTGTAATATATTTTTACTATTTTTATTATTATTTTGTTCGTAAATTCTGAAACAACTTCGAGAATTGTTTATGAGTTTATTAAAATTCTTGTTTACAATTTTATTTTAAGTTTATTTATCATTTATATCAGCGGCTCTCTTTTATTATTTCTTTGATATATTTCGGTAAGTCTGGAATTTATTTCTTTTTTTTCCTCCTCTCTTCTCTCTCTCTCTCTCTCCTTTCTTACTTTCTTATTTTATGTATAGTTATTATATATTTACAAAGTAATTGTAAGAGAGAAAAAGAGAAATTTATGTAGAAGATAATAATGAAATAATGTGTAAAATAACAATATTTTTCTGTAATCGACAGAGTTCATTGATAAGCGGAATATGCGGTTTTATTACGTCGAGAATCATATTGTGTGTGACGCGTTGTACACTGAAAAAAATCTCTTTCGCGGCCCGTACGTTTCGTCGGTCGAATTGATGAGAAAAACAAGACAAATACATACATGATACCTCTAATGTGAGTACACTTATTACTTGGCAATTTATAGAGCTTGCACGTAATAATCGATATTTTACCTTAGATATTGCAGCGTCGATTCTAAACGCCTTTAGCAAGTAACGACATGAATCAGAATTTTGCTACATAGGAAGGTAAAAACTGAATCTTATCGAATCAGAACGTAGGGATTTCTATAATCTATTGTTTGTTAAATAATATAATAGTCAGTATCTACATATGCATATACATCTATGTGGAAAACAATATATAGATAATTGTATAAATATTTTATAACTATTAATATATTAATAACGATATTTAATAATATCTTAGGGCTAATAAATACAGGGTTTATCGATTCTTCCATGCAAGCTCTAAGATTACAGCAAACGTTTGCCAATTTTGTAAAATCGCATACCTTGTAAATGGACTTAAAGTTTATCAAACAAATTACATTGTCTTTGAAAATCTTTGAGTAATTAACGTTTTCTTTTTTTTTTTTTTTTTGATAAAGCGAGACAAAGTTCAAAATTTCAAGAACTTACTCACGTTTGAAAATCCCGTACAATCGTTTGAGTCCTTCTTTGCAGGGTATTTGTAGCGATAAAATCAGAGATGATAATGATATATATTCAGGATTTTCCAAAACGTGACGTACGTGGTGGCGAAAAAAAAAGAAAAAGGCAGCACACGAGCGTGCCCGTCGCTTTCGTGAGAGAGAACGAATGTCACGCTTTTCACTTTTCGTTTCACACGAGAGAGGCAAGATGCGTTGAACGCGATAAACGCGCGTGCAAGATTCGCGTAAAAAAAACATAAAAAAAAAAAAAAAAAAACGAGAGTGTCAGTTGGGACGAGTTGTGTCGTTGCTGTTCTCCTTTCTCTGCTTCATTGCTGATCTCGCGCGGACTAAAGTCGCCTGAAAGCGATCCGTCGCGAAGCACACGTGTCGAATTTCTTTAACTCCGAACTCGGAATTTTTTCGAAAGGAATGGAATAGTGCCGAGAGACTTTTATTCATGTTAATATGGTATAATATCGAAGTGTAGCAAACGCGCGCGGCGCATATTTGTGATTTTATTCTTACAATTGGATATCGTATAATCTACCTGTCAAAATATTCCAAGAATATTTTCAAACTCAAAGCGTTTTTCAAATGACAAGAAATTTGGGCGTTATTAAATTTAATTTTAGCTTGTTTTTATTTTAAATTTCCTATATTATTTTGACATTGTACAATTTTTTTTCAAATAATTACACACCTGAGATATTATTTATATAAATATCAAAACCACATTTCTACAGAAAAAATATGATATGTTTCAGAGAATATGCATTGTTTAGAAAATTTTATTTTTCTAAATAAAATGGACACAAAAGTGCTCATCAGTTTCTCTTCGCAATATTGCTCCGACACTGTTCCAGATTTCCTCCACGAGATTTAAATCCTAAACTCGCGACGTAAGGATTATCCTTCTCACGTTTTCGAACAAGCGGTCTGAATAGAAAGGAGAAACGGCGGAAAAGCTAAAAAAGAGATTTCTCGCAGAGAAGCACGACTATATGCATACACGGAGGCTGTGGCACTCGATCTTTCTTTACGTAATTTTTACCCTGCCAGAGAAAGATCATATATATGTATAAATGTATATCCATCTACCGCGCATTCCATTCTCTCTTTCTCTAATTCACTTTCTTCTTATCACATACTCGTATAGTTCTATTTTATATTTTATCTCGTTCAGCTGATGTATCTTCCCTCTCTGTTTCCCCTCCTCTCTCTCTCACTCTCTCTCTCTCTCTCTCTGTTTCTCTCTTTTATTTTCTCTCGTTTCCTATTCTATATCCCCTTCTCTGTCTCGAACATTTTTATTACTCTCTATATCCTTAATTCTTCATACTCATCCCGATGTACGAGAGACTTATTTACACGAGACTCCTCTCTGGATTTCTACATATCTGTGTGCTCCGTCTCTTCACTCTCTACGTTACTCTTAAGTAATTCCGTTACTTCCGCCCATACGTATGTACATACTCGATGTCATCTACGTTTCTTTATATTATACATATATATATACATATATATACATGCATATATGCAACTGTGTGTCTCCCTGTATATACCCGCTGACATAAGCCGACCGCACCGTGTAATAAAAAAAAAAAGAAAACCAATATAATTAGAAATAAAAAAAAAGCAATAGATCCGCTGAGACGAAAGAGAAATGAAAAAGACGAAATGTAAGTTGTCCATGATGTTGAGCAAGTTTAGCATATTGGCCCTCCACGCTACTCTCTCCCAACTGGCACGAATTCTAGTTGTACGTTAGCGTTTTTTTTTTTTCTTTCTTTCTTTCTTTGCGACTCGTTTCTCTCACCTCTTTCTTTCTCTCTTCCAATTCTCCCCGTACGTCTGTGGCTGCCTCGTTGTTTAGCTCAGTAATATTTCAATTTATAGATCGTCGTGTATATCAACTTTTTTCTGGCTCTTTCTCTCTCTCTCTCTCTCTCTCTTTTTCTCTCACTGTCTCTCTTTATATATCAAACATATGTAACTCTATATGGCTATTTTCTTTTCTTTTTTTTCCTATCTATCCGCTATTTTTAATTTTGATTGCGAGCGCAGACACACGAACACCAAACTCGTCCTGAGTGATGCACAAATGCCAAACGTCCGAGCGCATTGTCCGCGATGTTGTTCGCGATTGCGATCGATCGATTATATTGGCGGAAAAAAAAAGATAGTTTTTCGGTCCTCTGTCAGATCTTCTCACATGATGGGCTCACAATTGTCGTCGATGCTGCTGTAATCCCATCGATATGCAACGCGATCGGCGAATATAAATAAATATAATACAAACGGGCATTCAATAACTCTGTTAATTCTTATCGTTTTGCGGGGGTTTTGAACATTTTTTTGGGAGGGGGGGCGGGAGGGGTTGCGAACATTTTTCGCTCAATGTTCGACGATCGGTTATACAAGCTACCAATAATCTTTAACGATAATCTATAGCGTTCGGTTTGCTCGGATGAAGAAACGCGGGCGTTTGGTTGTTGTCACATTGTCGCTTTCCCTGGTATTTACGCGAATTTAATGGATCGTACTTTCGTTGACCGTATATCGGATAAATGTTTCCGGAGAGAAGAAACGGACAAAACGTATCACACTATATTGATCGTTTATTATACTTGGGAAGTGCGGGCTTTGGAAACAACCATAGACTGACATTGTACATCCAATGCTTGTCGCAACGACACTTCTTCGGCTTCGACAGAACTTGTGCACGTGTAATTATAACGTAGATGGTAGCCAACATAGGGAAGATGCTTGAAAAAATTTGAAAACAGAATAATAAATGTGTGTACATATAGTAGTTATATGCGATGATTAATCTTAACATCTCTGATTATCCATTTTTAATATATAATGAATGTATTATTTAAGAAACACTATATATATAAATAACTGGTAATTTATAGTGTACAACACAAAAACAAATCAATTTCCTAAGAGAAGAATTCTTTAAATACAATATATCTGTCATATAATTTTTACCAATTTTTTAGATTTTAATTTCAGTGATGATTAGCAGTAAAACTTACTCGCGATGATTTTAATATATGAAACTATTATGTGGAGAGATAGTGGAGATGGAAAACTTGATTACTTTCGCTGTGATTTCTTCCAGAATCTTTCTCATCTCGCTATCTTCATTAAAATTCATTTTTCACTTTTTACTTTAAATCGGGATAAAAAGATTCTCTCATTCTCGCTTTTGTCTGCGATAACTTCTTTATTCTCATTACCAAGACCACACCTGTTAGCAGAAAGATTGTCCGTAAAATAATCTTTAAGTATATATAATTTTTATTTATCCCTCCTTTATGGTTATTAATTAACTTTTTATGTAATTTTATTATTTTAATTCCTTTCTCTCTCTTTCTCTCTCTATTTTAATTTATATATTTGAAAAATTATTTTACAATGTGATTACACACATATACATATATTTACAAAATATATTAATTATAATATATATCTCTAAACTTTTATAAATATTAATAAAATAAAATTTCTTAATATTTATAAAAGTTTAGAGATATATATTATAATTAATATATTTTGTAAATATATGTATATGTGTGTAATCACATTGTAAAATAATTTTTCAAATATATAAATAATAATTTTTTTAAGCTTAAAACATATTATATTATATATTTTAGATTAGTGTTTATTGTATATATAATTTTATTATAGAAATTATATATTTATGCTATGTTCTAATTCTAAAATCTAATTCTAGATCAGCATATCATTCGGAAGTTTCTGCATAAAATTATTACATGATATTGAATTTCAGTTTCAGTTCCAAAATTACAATGTGAAATTCATATCCATATCCCAAATTCATATCCTATTTCACAGTTAACGGAAATAGTGGTAGTATAATATCAATTGGTTTCCGTTTTCACAAACAACACTACTACGATCAATTTATTAGACGAAACGTAGACGAATTTTCACTTATCGAATGCGATAGCATACAATAAAGTTGTTTTGATTATTAAAGTGTTAGAATTACGGATAAAAATTTTATGACAAATATATTATCTAATGTACACGTCATAATGTGACATTGCAGCCGAGGAAGCGCGTTGCGATACATATATACGTGTTTTTGCTTGCGCATAAAAAGAAATTTTTTTATTCAAGTAAATATGTATGTGAAGCAACAACTTACAGTCCGGGAAAACCGTACGTGATAAGAAAAAGGATAACGATTTATTTTCGCGATATGAAAGACTTGGACACGATCTAAGAAGGTACGGGAGATTGGAATTGCGGAGAAGACGTGAAGGACGTGATGGAAACAAGTTGGAAGAGAAATACAGAGAGGAGAGAAGAAGAAGACCGAGAAGAAAATACATAAATCGTTGATCACGTTGTATAGCGAAAAAATTTGAGATGAATGAGAATTAATGAAAGCTTGCTTAAACGAACGTTTTTCTTGACTGTACCACACCTGTCCAGGGTTGTAGTCCACAACGATACATTTATATTAAATACATCTATAATAAACAAGAAAAATATATTGTGGAAAAAATTGATTACATATTATATATAGAGTTCAAGAGCAATATAATGTACTATAGTTGTTTCTCACAAGACATTAGAAATATCAAAATAAAATAAATTTTATAATAATTTAATATACATATATTGCTTTTTGTTATCTCTCTAATAAATAGATAAATTCTAAAGAAATTTAAAATAGACTTACAGAAATATAAAAATTCAAAAATTTATAAATACAAAAGGTTGAAAGATTTCTGGAATATTAGATTAAAAAATTTGGAAAACTCTCTGTGTGTTTCTGGAAATATTTAAATCTCAAATTGTAATTATGGATTTTTAAATTTTTAGATATTTTTTCTTTTATTTCTAAAACAGATTATCGATTTATTAATTAGTCTAAAAGAAGTAAAATTTAATTAACATACTTTTTCTAGGACTACATCCCTACATACACACACACACACATACACATGCACATTATATACACATTCATAGTTGCTATGCTGTATGGTCTGTGACACGAAATCGGTTTTGACACGAATAAAACTAAACCTCGAGGACTGCTCTTAGTTTGCCCATTCTCATCTTCGTTTTATCTCTTCAACAAAACTCCACCGTGAAACCGCTTCTGCATGCAAAATTAACTCTGCTTCCAATTCCTCATGATAGCCGCAAGTGGGCACGAAAGTTCCATTAAAAATTCTTTAAAATGTTCTAGCTTTAAAACGTTCTACATTTAGATACTTTTAATTAAGTACTTTTATCATTATTATTTTCATAAACTGTTGTGTTAATTGTGTGATTAATATAATTTAATATTATTTCCAACGTGTATTTTAAAATTATTGATTTCAAAATCATATATGTAATTATTTTTTCTACATTTGATTCAAAATTAAATTAATAATTTAGCATTTTTTTTTAATTATAACAATGTTTAAAACTATCTACGATAATTTTTGTAATATTAATTTTATCGTTACTTGTTTTAATGATTTTTTGTCAATTTTATCTAAATTATATAAAAAGTAAGGAACATTCGTTATCACACACACACACCTGTAGATTCATAAATCTTTAATTCTTTAAGTCTTGACATATCATAGATGTTAATATCGGTTTCCTATATTTTAGGAGCAAATAGCAAAAGAGAGACAGGTGACCGGTCGCTTACAAATCCAAGTTTCGTACGAGACAGAACGAAAAGAATTGGTCGTTTCAGTTTTTATGGCTGACGACCTGTGTGCCCGGGAAGATTCTGGATTCGGCACCTTGCCGGAGGCTTTCGCCAAGCTCGTCCTTGCTCCGCCATGGTAAGTCCACGATCATCTCGTAAATTTTTGGATTGAATGTGCCAAATGTACGTTGGACTCTCGAAAGAAATTGATTCGATCGTATAAAACTCGTATTATATATCAAGGCAAAAAAAATTAACGATCATATATACATACATATATATATATATAAATTCAATATATCCAAGTATATATTCAAAGAAATCGTATAAAACTAGGATATACAATGGAATATTGAATTGGAATATTTAAGAACATTTTTAAGAGTAGTTTTACATAAATGAAATAAATTAAATTACTTTTTCTTATAACTAGCTTTTATAATTATTTCTTTTAATTAATCTACCTTTAATACTTTACTTAAAACTTTTTTACGCGAAGAGACTTAATTTCTTCTTCTTAATTTATTTTCATTATTTTATATTTCTCGACAAAAAATTCTAAATGAGTGATTGAATAATTACTTGTGACCTTCATACAGCGGCGATGCAACTCCGCTGAAGACTATCGTGGCTGAGCCGACCCAGAAACCTATCTGGAACGCTACATTGTTCTTTACCGGAGTTGATGGCGAGAGCTTGATGGAACGTGCGATCGAGGTGACTCTCTGGGATTACTGTCCTGATGGTGATAATGTGTTCCTCGGTGAATGCACTGTCGATGTTCAGCGAGCGCTTGAAAATGATCGAGCGGTTTGGTAAGTGCATTTTTCAAAGGACAAAAATTGGAGTACTTTTAATATCGGATGGCATAAAACTGTTACAACGTAGTCTGTGATTGAGTCACGGTGCAACAATCCGTGAACTACTACAAGTTATGCTATAATAATAATTATTATTATCCAAGAATTATTATAAATTTAAATAAAAAAATTATTAAATTATTATTATAAATTGAATAGAATTATAATTTTACTTAAATATAATTATTATATAAATTTTTTTACATTTAAAAAAACAGTGTATGTATGTGTTAAAAATATTAAAAATATTATCGTATACAATTTTTAGTTTTTTTTTTTGCAAAGTAAGATAAAAAAATAATTAAAAAAATAATATTTAATTTGACAACAATAAAAAGGAAAAAAAGAATATAATGACATTTGCAAATTAACGGGTTAAGTGAATTAAATTATTAACGTAAATTGTCGATGTGTCAAAGTATGCCCTGATTTATGAAACGTTTAGGTATCGATTGGAGGATCCACGTGGGCTTCGAACAGGTAAATCGCCATACTGTTCACCACGCGGTTCGCTATCAATGGACGTTGCGCAACGGTGGTTAAGGAAGGAGTTGCGGGATCGTAGCTACAGCGATGACACGCAGAGCGATAGCGGTAGTCCAGAGTTCTGCTTCCTGCATCCGGATCATGCCTGGCACGCCAATTCCAGACGCGGTTCCAGCCAGTCCGAACAGCTCGAGGTCGAACCCTACGAGCTCAACCGAGATTACAGCAGATCTCTGCCGGGTAGCCGCAGAAGTAGCTTCCAGAGTCAGGGCGGCACTGATAGTAAACGTGAGTATCACGAGAAGCATTCGACACGCGATCCGTTTTCCCTCCAGCGGGAATACGTTGACGCATCAGTAAAAGAATCTTTCTCAAATAAATTCCATTGGTCTCGCAGTCAAGGCAAATTAATTACGACACTTAATTACGAGAGCATTTAATAGTATAATAAAAGCTATGTAAATAAAAAGAATAAGGAAATATTAATTAAACGAATTTTATGTCTTGATATAATGACATTTGACAATTCACAGTACGTAAGAAAATTTTGTAGAATTTTAATTTTTTAACTTAAATTATATTTAATATAACTTTGCTCAAAATATATATATATATATATATATATATATATATAAATTGACATTACGAATGATTTTGAATACGCTTGTCAAACAACGTATAAATAACTGAAAATTAAAAACCTGATTTTTGAAATATCTTTTTATCAAAATTTTTGATGTTATCCGCAAATACTTGACCCAATAAATTGTCCCTCTTTCTACTGCAACCTGGCTTTCATTTTCAAGCAAGCACATCTCTCTTCTGCTTCTTTTCAAAGATGATAACGACATAGTGGCTAGTCGGTGGCAATGCTATTGTTCGGCACCTTCGAGTGCTTGTTACAAGTACTTGGCACGCTTAAGTAACAGCTTTCTCGATTATCGCTATTCGATTACTTCAGCAAAAAGTTCGCATAAAACGTTGTAAACAGCAAAAATCGACACACCGCAAAATATTGTAAAATTAGCGTTAAAATAACATTATTAATTATAATATTATTATTAATATTAAAGAGAAAAAGAAATAGATATAATAATAATAATAATAATATTTATTATTAAATATTAATAAATATAATATTTTTTAATAAAAACCACAAACGCATGGGCTTTTAAAATTAAACATTTTTATGTCAGAGAATTAGATTTTAATTTACAAATCAGCAGAGATAGATATCGATTTTTCTATCCGATGTCATTCTAATATAATAATATAATTCTAGCAATTGTATCTAATCACATCCGATTGAATTTACTCTGCAGGTGGAAGCATGGGCGAAACTGATATGCCCGCTATAGTGCATTACAATCGTGATCGGCGGCGAAGCTCGTTCACGAGACCGATGAGGGATCCCGAGGAGATACTGGAGGGGCTGCGAACGCTGAAGGCGGCCAAGGGTGAGCTCAACAGGACCATGAGCCTCACCGGCGACAAGAGACGCGGCAGCCGTGAGTATAAATATTTCCTTGCTTTCTCTTGGCCATCATTTCGCTCGTTCGTTCGTCCGTCGTCCGTCTGTATGTCTGTCTTTGTACCTTCCCATTCGCTCGTCACAAAGATCATTTTTACTGCATTTTGTGACACTCTCTTTCTCTCTATTTCTTGTACTCCTTTTTATCACCGTTATTGTTGTTTAACGTTTCTCGTCGGCCTATCGCGTCATTATCATTGTATAATCTGACTAACATCGAGTGTCATGAATGTCTATCATATCATGTATATCGTGCATTTAAATACAAGTGTGTGTATGTGTGTGTATGTGAGTGAGAGAGTGTAAGTATATGTGTGTGTGTTTGTGTGTGTATGTACTGTCTATACAACATGTTCATTTATACATTATTTCATGCGTGACCGTCTAATCACATTCGTTGCATTAAACACACGACTCATCTGCTGTTTTCTCCTTCTCTCCTTCTCTCTATCCTCTATTATATACATGGTGATGTATATTTTTCTTGCTTTTTTCATTTTTTTATAAAAATTCGAATTTTAGCTGTTTATATTCACTATCTTACGATTTTTTAAAATGTATTTTCTTCTTTTCTCTCTCAACTGAGAAATTGATAGTAGAAAATAATAAATTTTTATACAATTTTGTAACAGATATTTTTCATAAAGAAAGATTTCCTTTATATAAATCATAATTTGTATGAATGTACATTTTTGAAAAGCATTATATATAAAAGCGTTATGTTAAATGAGATTTTAAACACTTATTTAATTATTTTTTTGAACCTAATATGTTATTTATATAATATATATAAGATAATATAATATATTATGTAAGAAAAAAATAGAATACACTTTTTTGCGCAACAGTTATGATAATAATGTATAATTTTCGTGTCATACATAAAGATGCCATATATAAAGAGATTTTTCTAAGATTCTAGAATTTTTTTATTATTATGTATAGAGACTCAATCAAATATTCTGCATTTATTTTTATTTGCAATTCTATTTTATATTTGTTCTTCCGATATTTAATATAATCCGCATTTATATGTTTATCGTTATTGTACATTTTTAAAGTTTTTCTATATTCTTGTTTTCGGATGCAATTACTATCTGTCTCGCACTATCACGTCCTGTCGATCCTGCGCGGTTTGACCGAGCGAACGAATTCTTAACATGCTAAGAATTTTCTCCTTCTTTTGCTAAAAATCATATTTATCGTTCACGTTTATCAATTTATAATATTTGACGAAACAGCCCGACCTAGAAAGGACATCGACATAACTTCGGGAATTCGGTATTCGAGATTGATTTCAGATTTCTATCTAACGTCGACCATGACGATGACCGCTTTCGAAATTTGCCTTCTGTTTTATGTCTTCAATCGCTACGTCGTCGTCTTATCGTTCATACGCTTAATGTGCGATTCGACGTCTGCTTCATTCCTGGATTACATTGTAAATATCCAGCGAGCCAACAGTAATTGGCATATGCATTTGCCGAACTGCGAGGAACTGATCGACATTGACGTTGAACTGGAATTGAGTCAGAATCGAAGTAGAGACGTTCTGCTCACCATTAATGGATCTAGACTCCGTCCAGAATCTAGCAAAATGACCCATCGTGCTGACTTCTGCCTAAACCTCGCTCGTCAATCATCATTCGCTTTTATATCACTCGACGAGTCATCGTCCCGGTCGACGAACTGACGTGGTCTTACCGAGCATCTAAATCGCCACGTTCATTCCACGCCTTCGTGCCTGTCTCCGCTTCGGCTTGTGTTCCACGGACAATGTTTTTTCTTCATCCCAGCCAAACAAAAGTTAATGCGATTTGTGCTCTCCGCTCCTCTGTACTACAATTATTGTTACGCGCCGCTGTTGTGCCTGTTGCTGACTGTTCGTATCGTCTTACAGCCTCACGGAAATGACTGGGAAATGTCGAAAATACTTTCTCTCGCAGTGCTTCGAGCTTTTATAAAAAGCAAAAAAAAAAAAAAAAAAGAACATTATCGCTAGCATCAACGTAACTGGAACAATGGAAGACACAATATGCTATTGCGCTCTTGTGCACGCACGTTATATGATTTTAACGCCGTGACCTTTCGTCCTCTGTCTTTCTCTTTTTCCCTGTCTGTTCTTACGCTGTTCAGCCTCTCATCCACTCCTCCGAGTGTTGTTTGCCTCATCGACACCAGGCGTGCCAAGCTGTCATAATAGCGTTGCTGATCGTTCTATCAACAAAATTATCGTTTCTTTATCGTTCAGGCTTAACGGTTGCTTTAGCTGATGGCTTCCGGCATGTGTTGAACGTACGGGGTGGATTGCGATGATAGTGAATGCGACGTGAGTGATATTTTGTCATTCAAAAAATAAATGGTAAAAAATCAATATATATTTAAAATACGTATATAGCAAAATTTTCGTGTTAATAAAATTTACATAGTTGAAATAAATAGCTTTTGCGAGATAAAAAGTTAAAAATGAAATAAAGTGTTAATTCCATTAGTTGAACGAATAAATAAACACGAGATTACTATTACTCCTTTCTCTGCTAGCATGTTAATGAAAATTAGGAGTAGAGTTGCATTACGAGGAAGTAAGCTGCAAATTGCATGAGAAATGAGCTGGCTGACGTTTCAAAGGAATGTATAGCTCATTTTCTCTCTCTCTCTCTCTCTCTCTCTCTCTTTCTTTTTCTCTCTCTTTCTCTTTCTTTTCTTCTCTTTTGCCTAAATTATCTCGCAAAATCCACCTCGTCAAGTCGCTGCGTCCGAAGAGATTATCAAACGTCTCGATGCCACCAAAGAATCGCAATCATCTAATCAGTCTTTGTCGTTCCATTCTCTGCGACTTTTGTTGACATCTATGTGCATCTTCGTTCGCATAAGTGCACTGCCTTAAGCTTGGCGTGCACTTTGAACTTGAACGCCTCACTGTATTGTTGATTATCTTGATATCCTTTCTCGGTCGGCATCGTCCGCTCAAACTCTGAATGCTCTTCGTACTCGACTCGAATCACGAAACCCTCGGTTCGCTCGGTCGAAACGCCATCGGTCATCGTCACAACCCCGATTATCGACGACAAATCGTGGGCCACGCACGCACGACCAACCAACCAACCAACCAACCAACCAACCAACCAACCAACCAACCAACCAACCAACCAACCAACCAACCAATCAACCACCAATCAACCAAACAACCACCATCGACCACCAACAACGACAACAGAGTGCGTAGTCCCAACAGTTACTGTGTGGCAGTGCGAGCCTGTGTCTCCGAGGACCGGTAAATCGGCCTCCTTCCCACTGCACTCCATACCACCTCGATAAATAACCGCAAGGCACTGTCAACCAACGTTATGGGCTTCCGGTAAGACACACTCTTTCTCTGTCGTTCACTGTCTATCGCTCTTTCCCTTCGCCAATTTCCGACTATCTGTACTGTATATATCTTGAGCAGGATCTCGCTTTCAATTTCCACCTCCCCTAGTTTGCTGCTTTTAACAACAGCGTCGTTAAATTTATTCTGTAAAGGAGAGAAAGTAGGGTAGGCTTATTGATACACAAACACGACAAACTTGTTAATATCGATAGATATCATTTAATATCTATATTAATATCTATATGCAATCTATATACAACAGTCGGAGAAATATAAAAGAAATAAAAAAGAATCTGAAAATTCCCATCTATGTTCCAAAATTTTCAAATTTTCTCTATTTTTCTGCGTTTTCAAATTTGACACAATTATTTTTAAAACTATTTTTTTTTTTTTCAGAAAAATACGCATATATCATATAAGAGCATTATTATTTTGAAATACAATTCTACTGATAATCATCTAATGTTTGAGGGAGAAAGTATAATAAATTTTTCATATATTTTTGACAAAATCTACAATAATATAATACTATAATCAAATAACGATTTTGTTATTTTTATTAAAAATATATTTCTTTAATAGCGCTTTAATATTTTATAATTATTTTTTTAATCTTTTAGTAATATAAATTTTACATAATCGAAATAAAAAACGTATCTTCTGCATAGAATTTTTTATACAACGAGAGCAAATATTTTTTATAATCGGTCCATGAATAACAAACTCGTCTATCTTACTCCCACGTATATTGAAAACTTATTTTTCTTTGCAGTTTCTTCCTCCCTTTATTTTTTCTCTTATTTTTTTTTTCCTACTCTTCTTTATTTTTCTGCAATTCTTATTAATCAATAACGTAGACAAGGTACTTCACAAAAAAGAAGTTGAAATAATATATCAATATATATATATATATATATATATATATATGTATATATTTTTTTGATAGAAAATATCGTGTCTAAAAAATGAGATACATATCTCCCGCGTGTCTTAGTACTTTATTTTTGCGTTATTATTTTTTCTACGTTCAATTCTCTCTTTTTGCACACACGTGGTGTTAATTTGTTTTCTCCTTGATATACATGCCACATTATATTTTCCAGAGATGCACGCAATGTCATTTATCATAAAACGAAGAGAAAATACGTGCTGGTAAACTCCACTCACGGGATCTCTTTCTTCTCGCACACGCATTCTTCCCCTCCGTAATCCCACCGTGGTATAATTTTTTACAGCAAGATTAATTATACTTCTGTTGGTTTTTAAACTTCTCGAATATATCATTAAATTCCTACTTATGTTAGTTGCACCTCATTTTACTTTCCACTTTTATTTATTAATCTATTTAATCTTTTAAACGTCAAGAGTTTATTTAGCATATAATTTCGTGCCCTTTTCTAATTAACTCATTTATTTTTTCTTCTCCTCTTTTCCTTCTCTTGAGATTAGATCTTTCACGAATTTGAACGAGACAATTGCTCAAAACTTACCGTACAATATTTTCGTTCAAATTGTTTTTAACCGCGCATTATTCAAGCTTATTATAATTATTAAAAGTTTTAATGTAACAAATTCAGTTTAATTAGCAAAATTATTGTAATTGTATTAATAATTATAACATTCTTGCAGGAATATATATATATATATATATATATTTTCATATATTCATCAAGTCGAGAGAAATAAATAAAAATAAATAAAAAAATCTTTAATTATACTTTAAGACCTTAAAGAGACTTTAAGCATAACTGAATAGACGAATAAATTTACGATTTGCTATCCTTATGTATTATATTCACGTATATTTACTTATACGTTGCGGAAATTGTGCAATTTCGAATCATCTATAAACAGGTGAGTAGAAAATAAGAAAAAGTACCCTATCCACGTCCTGTATTCTATTCTGCAAACCCTCGTGATCCCTTTCTTGCTTATCTCTTCCCAACCATTTCTTGCAATTAGAGCAAGTAGATAACACTTAGAATATTCGCTTAAGAATGCATTATTAGCATTTATAGATAATGTTATTGCTAACCACTTGCTCTGCTACACCATTGTTGCTACCTACAGTTGCGATCTTAGGTAAGAGAAGTCGAATGTCGTCATCTGTCGCACGTTTTTCAAGCACTGTATTGACTTAAGCATTTAACAAGTAGCATTTTACTGATATACAATAATTAATTTATTCTCCCTTGATTCTATGTTATGTCTTTAACGACTCATTTTTAATTTTTTATTTGTTTTTTATCTATTTTTAATCATAAATGCAATTAAAATTTTCTATGACACTTAATTGAAAATTTATATTGCATTAAAAAATATAATATTATAAAAATAAATAAAAAATAATATATTTTATGCCACAAATCTCTTTACAATTTTATAAAAACAAGTTAATTCCTGAATTCCGAGAAAACCGGTCTGTATACTTACTTATTGCTGATTATTATTGTTGATAAAAAAAAAAAACAGGAAAATACAGAATTGATTAAAATTGTCTATTAAATAATTATTGAATAATTTTTGTTTTGATGAAAAATATGTGGTAGAATTGAAATTGATTTGTGTGTTCTGTAATTAATAACAATAAGGAAATACAAATACAAAAATTATAGTGAGAACTACAATTTGGATGAAATATGTTAATGATAGAACAAAAGAGAAAGCGAACTACTATACTAGCTCTCGGAACTTCTAATTATCTTATTACAGCTATCGAGACCGAACTTTCCTCTTCGTAGAGTTGAAACTCCCCTGCTATCACTGGTACTTTGGAGTCGAAGTTTGTATCTTACTTCTATGTAGAGAGAACGCGTTGGAACTTAATATATATATATATGTATATATATATATATATATATATATATGTATATATATATATATCTAATTCAGGAAGCTTTGGTCGTTGAATTTCACGAGACAATATCATTCGCATTGATCGAATTGCTTGCACAGAAAAATTTTCTTTATTCTCGTGTACTAAAATTACACATGATACTCTATATAAGTAATTGATATTAAAATATAATAATATAATATACGAAAAGAGATGCAATTTATTTATTTTGTATTATAAATTATATATATATGTACATAATCATTGTTTTTTTCCTATTTATTCAATAGGAAAAAATTTAGTTGAAATTTTTATAATTATTTGAAATGACAATCAAATAAGATCAATACAAAATTATCGTTGTTTTACAAAATATTGTTAATTATCGTCAATTTTAATAAATATTTTATTTAAAAAAATAAATAAGACGTGATATATAATAATAGAATGTAGATTTTTAAAATCATACTGAAATTCATACGATCGAAGATGCTTTGCAATTGTCGTATTGTTCAGTAGGAAGCTTTTCTGAGAAATCTATCGCAAAACTGAGTTTAAAACAACAAGCTAGAACTGTAGAACTGGTTCTTCTGGTTGGCAGGTGTAAATTGTCTTTTTTTTTACAATATAACTGCGATCTGTGTGGTCGTGCATTTAGGAAATAATAGGAGTGATAATTATGTGTGATAAAATTGTTTGATGAATGAGAGTTATAATTTAGTAACAGATTCTTGCTTACTCGTGCAACGCTATACAGATTGCAGCCTGGTCGATGATCAATAATGTGAGAAGATATTTTTCAACTCGTAGGGCGGGGTGAGCGCAAAGACAGCGTCATGGAGATTCCTGAGAGATTTTACGATCGAAATAGTGAATCCGACGAAGACGAAAAATGGAGGTACGCGATTCGTCTTTCTTCTGACAAGTTTAAATCGATTTATTCCAATCGCATTTATACTGTGTTTATTATCGATTCATCAATTACACTTTGCGACATTGTACATAATTAATATTGTGTTTTAATCATTGTGTATTTAAAAGAATAAAAGAGAAAGAAATTATTTTAAATTAAAATTTATTAAGCTAAATATAATATATATATATATATATATATATATATATATATATATATATATACTGAATTTGTGTACTTTATTGTTGTAGTCAGTCGGCGAGAAATGAAAACGGCGTCGACCTGAAACTGGGTCGCGGACAGGTGTTGCCAAAAGGATATAAAATAATGAGTGGTAATGTATCTAATTTAAAGTAAAGCTAATGTTAGCTGGATACTTGGTCACTATTAATACCGCGAAAAGCTTTTATTTATATTAAATTTTAAACGTTTATTAATTTTGCTCCATTAAAATTACTTAGATAAATGCGCAGTTTTTGTCTTGAACATTAAACTGAATTTAATTACTGAGAAATTACTGAGAAATTAAACTGAATGCTTCCACCGCATTTACATATTATTGCGATCATGTACATTGCAGGCGCGCAAAATGGCGAAGTGCAGCTGGGCTTTTATCTTTGCAAGGGAGCTCTCGAAGTCGAAGTTATCTGCGCAAGGGACATCTGTCTGGAAGAGAAGGAGGAACTAGGTAATTTGAAGAGTATGTGCTATCTTTATTTACTGCTATTAATTTCCAATAGAAGCCCCTCGCTTCTGTGTTTACGGCTAAGTAAAGTACAACCTTTGAAATCTTGCCATCTTATCTTTGCGCGAAACATTAATTCCTCAACCGTTATTTTTACAGTACGTCTTGATTATTTATTTTTATACCTTGCTTTAATGTTTAAAAACTACCTTTCAAGCAAGCGTTTAATGTTAAATAATTTATATACTAAATAATTGTGATGACTTACTTGTTTACCGCGCGATTAATCATTAAAATATATTAAGTACAAAAGTTTACAACAAAATAACGTGCTACGTTATTTATAAATATGTTGATGATGATAAGAAATTAGCTTAGTGTTATTACAGTTGAGATAAAACAATTTGATAAGACTCAACAATACATTTTCTTCTATCTTTCAAAGATCTTTGATCATTTCGAAACTATTTTCACGTATATAACTTATAAAAGGATTGAAAAGTACTTTCTTTATCTTCGAAGAAAATTAAACATTCACACACAAGATAAAATAATACAGTTTTTCCACTTGACGCAGAAAAGAGTATTTGACTTTTAAGAATATTGTCTCGGGTGGAGATCTCGACGGCACGAAACTTTTATTCTCATCCGCAGATACTTACGTGAAGACGTACTTGCGAGAACGAGACGGTGAGAAGTGGCTGCAAAAGCGCAAGACTCGCGTAGTACGACACTCGAAGAATCCGCAGTATCGGCAGACGCTGAAGTACAGCCGCTGCGACGTCCTGCAGGGCAGACACTTGCTGGTGATGTTGTGGGAGAAAAAACAGGGCTTCGAGAGCAATCAAGGGTTGGGTGGCGCCGAAGTGAACCTCGACCTGCTGCCGCCGAAGGAATTCATTTTCGACTGGTATCCGCTCTTCCCGATTCACACCCTCGGCACGCATAACGCGGACTCACCATGATGGCTGAGGGAAAAATGGGCCCTCGAAGCCGGCGAGCTCGACCTCAGACTGAGCCTTTTGCTCAAGGACGAGGGCGAGTCCGTCGTTAAGATTATCTCTTGATGGAAATAATGGCTGATCACGTCGCTGTGCTGGCTTGCTCCAAACCACCGCGGCCTCGATCTTTTCGAGACAATGATGTTTCTTATTATTACGAGTCTTTGAATGTAGCGATGAGACGTACGTTGTTCCAAAAGATAAATCAAGTTCGTCGTTGAATGTTCCGAGCCTTTCCGTGTTGCCACTTTGCTAATTCTGAAATTTATTTATGACGCTATGCGAAATAACGTTTGGATGAAAAAGTGTCATTTTTTTTATTTTGTTTAATTCAATCGATCAATTAAAATTTATTATATATGAACATTAATTCTACTTTCTGCTATATATTTTATTTTTTGCTATCAAGAAACGTTAATTAATTGATACTTGCAATTGACTTGTTAATTGCAATTAAACTTAAATCGATTGATAATACAAACATAAGATAACGAATGATACATCTATTAAGCAAATGTTTAATCATGTATTTTACAAACGCGAAAAATAAAAGAAAAACATAAGTTTTTTCTCTCCTTTTCTTTAAATAAATTTAAAAAATATCTTATCATGAACAGCATATAAAAATTTTTAATTATCGTAAAAAATGATCGACAGAAACGATCAGCAACACGGAGATCGATATTATATGACTTGATTTAAAAAATCACGTGTAGCATATATCCAAAGGACAATCAACTTGAGATGATTTCATCGTACAATTGTTCAAGAAGACAATCAATTTTGAAAATTATAAAGATGTAACGCTTTCAACTCGCACTTGGAACGACGTCAGCGTCACCACGATACGATAAAGAGGCAAAGAGATGGTAAAGAGAACAGAATATGTTCCATAGAACTGAGTTCCTTTGATTAGCGCCTTTCGAGATCCGCGAGTGCTTTTTGCGTCGGTATTTCGCGGTGATTTTAGCAATAAAGGTGTACCTGCGCAAATGTGTTCGCACGAACAGTATGGAGAAAGAAAAAGAAAGCGAAAGAGATAGATTATTTTTTTCAACAGACAATCGCAGGCAGCCATGTATCCTGATGAGATGAGACGAGGGTCCATTTTTCCTGAAAGAAATATATTTCGACGGAAACGAAACTCGACCGACATCTGCCGCCGTCGGCGGTCTCACCTGGTTGATCCAGTCAGTGATTCGATCGAATTTCGCACGCGTTCATTCAAATATTGATACTGAGGATCAACAAAGCCTATTTGATCCTCTTGCATCGACGAGGCGCTTCCAGGAGATTTATGATTTCTATTAAAAATCGATGTTCGATTTTAGGATGCGCAACAGAAATTTTGCAACATAAATTATATAAATGACTTCTGTTTCAATCAATATATAATTTTAGATAATATTTTATACTTTCTTGTTGTGCTTAAATAAAAGAGATTTGCCACAAATGTAAACATTAATTTATATACGAATATGTTACAAAATAATTGTAGCATACATTATATAGTTTTAATTATCGATATAAGGATCGATAAAAAGGAAAAATTTCGAATTTTTTGTTCGCATTCCAAAAAAATGATGACGATAGAAAACAGCCGAATCTAACGGAATGCCTCGATTGACGCAATCTACTTTAACTTAATACGATAGACAATCGTTCGAAGGCTCGCTGGCCGAGCCGATGGCAAAGAAAGAAAAAAGAGAAGTTACAGCTTGAGGTAATGGGGCGAGAGGAGCGGATGAAGAGACAGGAAGAAAGAGTTCCAGAGGTAACTTTGCGGCCAACTTGAATAATAATCAACTAAACTCGGTGTTTAGAAGTCGCACAATTTTTGTAGCTCGTAGACTGATAGCGGGACGGCCAGGCGGATTTTTCCTCGACGTTTCTCAGATCTAATATCGACGTCCCTTTTCGCTTAGCGATCCCGAAGATCACTATGATTTCATGAAGCAATCCCGAAGAAGTTTGATTCGCAATCGGCTGAGTGAAAATTAATAACAATATATAATGCAGAAAATGTACGATACCACAAAAATTTCAATCCAAGCTTACTCCTTACTTGCTTCAGAATAATTTACAGTGATCCTCGGGACGCGTTAATGTGAATGTTTAAATCCCACCTACAATGTCCCGCGGATGGAGAATTAAGGGGCAGAATAAATTATTCAGAATTATTGCGCTTACCCCGCCCGAGTAATTAGTACAGTAGGTAATAAACGTGATAATACACATAATTAATTATGACCCGGCAGCACCCTCATGATGTATGAGTCACGTCTAAACGGTTAAAAGGATCACAGATTTATTATTATATATCGAGTGTGGTGTGCGCGCAGAGATATACATACATATACATAGAGATACGGCGATACTTAAACGATGTCGTGTATGTGTCTAACGTAAAACTCTTATGGCGTCGATGTCGATGTCAATGTCGACGACGGGTCGCGTGTGTAACACATGTAACACGCGTACACACTTCATATAAATACATTATACATATATTATTACAACATCTCTGTGCGGGGAAACTGTAACGAGAAGGAATAATCAAAATGTAAATGTGTTTAAACGATAAGGATACGTACGATGTCACTATCTCATATCACACATTAAAACTCGATGTTAACGATATGTAGGTGTTTAAGGGATGTCAACGAAAGTTCTCAATCGAAGATTTATTTTCGCAAATCGATGTTGAAACGAAATTATCTTAACGACGATATATACGTGTGCAGTTCTTATACTCTCTCGCAGTTGCATTACTAACAACGTTTCTCCATGCGTACGTTTACGTTAAAAACTTACACTTTTGTCAATATTCGGATCGGCATCTTTTATTTTATTCAATATCAAATCTTTGATATTCAATTATTCGAACGATTTCTCTTGCGATTTCTTTTGTGATTTGTAAACGGTAGAACTTCTCAAATTATGAAAAAAAAGAAAGAAAAAAAAAACGGAAACGTGCAAGCGGAATCGCGAGCGCTTAGAAACATCCAAAGAAAGTAATTTTTTACTTAAAACTCAAAACGGCGATAAAAAGGGGGTGAGCAGATCGACATACGAGAAAAGGAGAAATATTTTTAATCACGATTGTGTGTGGCTGCTTATATATTTTTTGTCAATATAATCGCTTCTCTCATCGGTCTCTCGCCTCGAACGTCGACGACAAGTCTCGCAAGAGTCATAAACAAGATAGACGGTTGTGCCTTTTTACGAGGGCTACATCAGATATATCGCGGAGGAAATATGATAAAATGTCTCCCACGTGAGGTAAATCTATAATCGGCCTAGAAACACATATCCGACATTAGGAATGGATTTGGATTAGAATTTTGCCAAAATAACGTATACGTATAACTTTCGTATAAAAAGAGACATAGTACACTTTGTTTATTAGATTAAATAGTATTTGTAATCATATTTCGTTGTGTATTTTTTAAGTGATACGAATATTCGATATAATATTTTAATTAACGATTATTTAAATATTTTTATTGATTTTTTTCACGAATAAGTTATACTGAATGATAATTAAAGATAAAGAGAAACACAAGAGGAAATATGTTTAAAATAATCTTAATAAACAATGTGTATATAAACAGAAAGTACAAGCGTAAACAAATCGAGCAAAAGAGATATACGTAGCAAAGGTAATGGATATCAATGGAACTTTCGACGAAGATCACGAAATTAATTCGGAGCGAACAGTCGCATTTTCGTCGAAAGTCTCATATGAAGATTATCGCATGGACAATCTTCTCGTATGAATGCAATCATGTACACTTTAGATAAAAGACTTCTTCTTTATAAGTATGTAGCTGAGCGCGTTCTAAGCACGTTTTTTCTACTAGCCTTCGAAGTGACCTAATAATTACTATTATTATACTACGATCGCTAGCTGTCGTTACCGATGCCGTTGTTACTGTTATCACTATCGCTGCTTGTTTTCCTATGGCTACTAAATATTAAATATTAATACCTACAGCACTTGTGCAAAATCGAGGTGAGAATCTACGTCTTGTAATGCACAGGGCTAAACCGTAATCAATGATGATAATTGATCAAAGGATGACGAGTTGATCTGTTGTTTCTTGTATCATTTTCTATCACTAAAATCTCGATTAGATTAGATTCAGCATTCTTGACATTTAAGGTATTTAAAATCCATTATTTTTAAATACTATATCTCGAATATATAAAAATACTATCTATCTTTCATCTTTTTCATAAGTTGTTATCTAATTATATCTTTTACACACACACATATACACACACACACCACACACACACACACACACACACACACACACACACACACACACACACACACACATTTTATTTATATTCAAATAAATATAAATGAAATATATAAATAAATAAATATTTATTATTAAATTTAATATAAATATAAATATATAAAGTTACATTTACATTTATGTTTATATTTATAGATTAACTTACAATTAAAATTTTGAGTAGCAAAAGCTTAAACTGTAAGTAACTCGCATGCTTGTCTTCTCACGTGTCTCTGAAAATCTTCCAACAGTTTTCGACAAAGTTCGAGCCTACGGTAAACTCTAGGTACATGTCACTCGCTCTCTTTCTCAGATAGAAAACAACTACAATTTTTCTATGACACAGAATACTAGTATCTTAACGCAAGCATACTTCGAGTCTGTTTCTACTAACATCTACGTCTATTTACAATTATTAACACACACACACACACACACACACATACACGCGCGCGCGCGCGCGCACACACACAATTGATGTAACATCAATGAGCATACAAGTACACTTGAAATAGACTGACACATAAATAAATAGATATACACAAGCACATATACGTACATGCAAATACGTTGTATCAATCTTGACAATCGAAATTATTGATTCAAACATACGCTATGAATCTCTAGAAAATAATATTCATCATAATATCAGACTTATAATTCATGCTACTACGAGCCGCATGTAAAATATTCCTAGAAATGAGCATACATCGTAATCGTAAACTATTGCATAACCGTACATTCGATATATTGTAAAATTATTAGATCGATCGCAGGTAGAAATGTTCTCAGAAATTGGCGAGTAACACTTGAAAGAATTAGTTGTTCTTTATCTTGAAATAAATATATACATATACTAGCGCGATTGATCGCCTCTCGTCGAGGCTGCTATTAATTAAGAGTTACACAAATAACGGTCTCTTCCCGTACATATCTGTGTTGTACTCGTTCTAATTGTAAGTGTCAGAGACAATCTCACGGAATTGCGCGCGTGTCCTCACGTGGATCAAACGACAGTGACACTTTTCTAGCCTGCTTAGCAGGTAGCGAGTTTATATCGGCGTTTCGATGACGTAAATCGATCCACTCGAATCTTTCTTTCTCACTCGAAACTGTTACCTTAAGTAAGTAATACTATGTTGTTATTGCTATTGAAAACTGAATACTAAAGATGTTTATGGATCGATTTATATCGCTGCGCTTTTACTCCGCGACGGAAAAGAGATGAAGAAAGTAGCCACTTTTCGATTGTGTAACCCTTTCTTTTTCGATGGCGATCGTGGACGTTACAATTTCCATCGATCACAGCTCGATTATATCTTGTGCTATTACATTTTGCGAGAAGGAATATATCTCACCGGCACTTAGGCAATAACGATGTTCGCGATCTCCGTTTCTCAACAGCGACTGCTCAAGTACGGCCTAAAATTACATTTGAACGAGTTGTGAAAAGACGCCCATCCACGAATGCTTGATCCTCGTAGATGCGCGACTTAATTATTACATACGTACGCCTAAGTACTCTAATTAAATTAATGATTGATAAAATGTGTTGTCGAAACAAAGTGAATGCTAGTGACTTCAAGAAAGAAGGGAATAAGAGAAGAAGGACAGGAAAGAAAGGCGAAAAACGGAATAGTGTATGCGCGAGAGATCTTAAACGAGTTACAATAATCATTCGGGACCCAAATAATTTCGGCCGCAGAACACCATTAGGGACTGAGATAGTTAAATGTGTAGCGATAATCACTCTGCATAAATTAAATTACATAAATCTAACTAGAACGTCATTCGTATCGTCAAAGTGTCCTCTTCGATTAGAAGAAATTTCTTGGTCTCGATTAATCGACCTTTTCTCACGTTCTACGGCACCTATCATTCTCGCTCGAGATAATTCGAGACTCTACGCATACCTACTAAAGCAATCAAACTGTTCTTTTCAATTATTCTCCGCGTTTCGTCTTTCTAATGTATCGCTGTCGTTAGTCTGATCGTAGATATGTAGGACTTATAAAATTAGGCGTACTAAGAAATTCTGCCATTTTCTCATCAGCCATAGGGATGGCAGTTGAAAAATGTTTCACTGATATGTACAATAAGCTGATTTCCTTCGGTCGTGACACGTTGTGAGCTGTCAAGTTTAAACAATTTTACAGAAAATTTTATTTACAGACTTTTTATTTCCACGAAATAAAGTAGTGAAATAGTATAGAGATTGCACATAATATTCGTTTTAAAATAAAGATTACTAAACATTTTTCTACTATTTCAAATCGATCTTTCAATAAACATTTAACGTTGATTTCTAACATATATATTTATTAGAAATTTTTTTCGTATATTTTTATATAATTACATGTTACACAAAATTCGAATTACACGCAAATAATAATAATTTCGAATGCCAATTACATCTTTCCTAAGGCATAAAGCTATTATTTCTATTAATTATATTTCAATATTAAAGATCTACATATATAGAAGTTATGCAAATCGATCGACAACGTGCCAAAAAATACTGGAGAATATCAGCTCAAGAAGAAACATATTATGGCCTTGTAAAATCTTGTATAAAAAAAGGCAAGCGTTTCGGTGATTCTTCTTGCTTTGTCATTAGAGTTATTAGAGTTATTAAAATTCTTAAGATTTACGAGGGATCGTGTAACCGATGCTCCGCACTTGTATACATATTATATTTACAAGAGAGATGATTCGCAAGAAAGAAAAAGAGAGAAAAGCGCGACAACACGAGGAAGACATCCTTAACACATAGTTAAAAATTGTAGATACGATATGTCGTCACGCATATAACAAACTTAATGTGATGTTTCCTGTATGTTGAATGTTGATTGTCGCGTATATGGATTAGAGTCACAACATGTGATAGAATTACTCAAAGATACGGATAATTAGCGATTAAACAAACTGCGATCTTCTTTTTAATTTTTTGACAATCTGCGTTTATGATCTTGATTGATGTAACTGATTAAACTGATTATTCATCCATGATTAAGTTCCTGAATCAATATTAACGCATATTAGACCACATATATGTATTGTGTTATCATAATAATTTAACCCAATGAACAAATATTAATTATTTATTATTTCCACATAGTATCCTAAACGTTTTTATAAAATATTTTTCAAAAATTAGTTTAGAAAAATTAAAAGAAAATATATATGTTCTGTCAAAAAGAAAGATCCGTGTCTAAATTTTTAGTTTTACAAAAGAGTATTATATTGAATGAACAATCATTTATGGAGAGAAACTCTTGAGACAAAGTGGTACTCAACAGATTATCAACAGCATAATTCTCAGTTTTTCTACATTTGTAATACAAAAGAAAGAAATAATATAAAAATCAGGAATTTCTCATGATTGATATGAATCAAGATTTTTCCAATAATTGATTTATCCTAAATGGATTTTAACTTTAATTAATTATTACCAAAAAAATAACTGAGTCTCTCTTTTCATTGTTGCGTCTATAACCTTTTGTTACATTATATATATATATATATATATATATATATATATATATATATATATATATATATAAACTATAGAATTTTCTATTCTAAAAATATTATATAACATGGTTAATTCCAAAATATATAAATATATATATGCGGCCGCTGTCGAAGGGGACTCTGAAATTTATGTTCGTCTCGCGATAATGTTTGCATTCTTACGATCTCTTATCAGATGTATCCAAAAGTCGTATTATTCTAAAACATGTGTTATATCGTGTGTACTTAATATATTCGATGCAACGGTGGAATGCCTGCGCATATTCAGCAGCATAAAATGACTTCTAATCGATGGCGAGCCAATGGTAAAAGAAATAAAGATAAGGCGGGAATAAGAAGAAAAAGAAAGAAATATAATTAAAAAAATAATGTAGGAACTAGAATAGACACCTTCATTTACTTTCTCAGTGGGAGGGAATAATCATATTTTTCTATACATCAGAAGTTCTATTATAGTACAATGTATGCGTATTCTTCTCGGGAAAGTACAGGAAGGACCACCCTACATTGTCCTGCAAGATTGCAAGTAGTTTTGATTGATTAAATAAAAGATTATATATATATGATTGTTAATGACATTGGTGCACAATATGTTTCGTATTTCGGAATTAATTGATGGAATATTGAAGTCATATGAAGAGGGAGTAATAAGCGCTAAAAATAATGCGCAAAAAAATGTGCAAGAAATGTAAAGACAAGGAATGCCAGAATGATAGAATTTACAGCTTACTCCGCAAAATAAATGAACAAAAAGAGGAAAAAGAAATCAAATTGTCGGCTTCTATTTAATTCTCGTTAATCAAACTTCAGACGACACTTTCATAAGACGCAAATTCTTTATACTTGTATTTGTTTTTCTAATAACTATATATATTTTTTTTTCAAAATCTCCTTTGTAATAATAAAAAAAATTAAGGGACAGCTAATGAAGATGCAATCGCATATATGAATATGCAGTCCTGAAGTTTGAAATATTTGCATAAGTCGAGGTATCGAATACTTTATGTGTAAAAACTTAAGGCGGAAAATTGCCTCCTTCGCGAATCAGAAATGGGTATATGTAAATCTGTTCGTTTTAACTACGCTTTCGTTTTTTTCCTCGTTCTTTATCTAAAGCTTGAATATAATATTTATTCCATTTAATATGTATTACCAGATAAGAAAAGTGTGGATAGAGCGAGCAGACTTTTAATAGCGAGAATGAACTTGAACGATTTCTTGTAACATGTATAATACGCGTGAGTGAGATCTTCGAAGTCTTCAATCATCTATTTCTTCTCAAGAAAATTTTGTGTGGATATATATCATATAAATCTTTTTCATTTCACACTAATCTTTGTTCCGCCATATACATGCAAACGTACGCATGCATACGCCAGTGCGAATACACAAAAATAAAGAAAAGTAAGGCATAAAACGAACGATAGATAAATAAAGATTTGACAAAAATGACGTCGAACTGCTGCTCGTTCCTGTAATTATCAGAGACTTATTTTGTTTTCATGTAAAGCACCGAAATAATAAATAATATTTTTTGTCGAAATAAATGATTTATTTTTGCTTTACAGCTTCTTTTAAAAGACGTGCGAGAAAAAACAAAGGTAAAACTGTGAGGCGCTTAGGTAAGTTATTAAAGTTAAGCAAAATGAATAACAAAATTAATTCAAACTTTGTATTTTTATTTGTGAATCAAACAGTAAGTCAATAGTAAACAACTTTCATATTTGTAATTAATTACAAATTACATAAGTATAAAAAAATATTACATAAAATTATTATTACAAAATTAGTATTACATAAAAAAAATTACACACAAGTATACTTATTACCCTAAATTATTTCTTACTTAAATATTTTTCTTTGTTTATTTAGTATAATAATTAATTAGATAGAGAGTAGGGTAAATCGGTTGAAATGGATTGTTTCTTAAAACTTTATAATTAATTTATGATTAATTTTTTATTATTAATTTATAATTAATTATTAGATGGATGACTATTCGTAAATTCGATCTTTCACTATAAAATAAATGTTTAAAATATTTTGATAAGTCTAATAAATATGTGCGTGTATCCATAATAGGGCTTTCTATTTTTCTTATTTTTCACAAATAATCGTTGACATCATTGTCATAATTTTCGTTATAATAAATGTTCATTATAATGAATGTAATAAGAAAATAGAATTGCTGTACAGTTGCGTATACAGTAAGTAATAAAATTGTTTTGGTACTTTACGTATTATATTTCATAATCGCGTTTCATATATAAATCGCGTTATATGCTTTAAAACGCGTTAAATATATCAATATCATAATAATGTTATTTTAGTTAAGGAATTTTACGTATTTTAGAATCAATTGATGATACATATTTTAACGAGTCAAGTTTTATCATAGGTAGTTAAGCGCGTATTTGTTATTGTTTCGGCGCGAGGAGAAAGAGAGAGAGAGAGCGAGCATACTTTCTTTTAAGGTCACCGCGTTACATGGTAAGAGGTAGAAGGGGCATGTTATTAATGCGTGAGTAACCGTGACAGCCAGTCATTCCGATTTCGGCAGGCGTAGTGATAGCGCGTTTTTCCGACGCGTGTTCGCAGTCGCATTTTCGAGTGATAGCGGTCGCGTTTTCGTATTGTCACATTGGACTCATATCCTAATTTTACGATTGTTTTCGATGATCGCACTTCTGATCGCCAACTATAAATGAGATACTTATCTCTCAACGTTGCTCACTCATTGTCAGTGAGAAATGATTAGTTGAGAGACGTCGAATCGGCGTCGATGCTTGTTTGACGATTTTTTAACCATTATTTGTTACTGGGCGAGCAACTTTTATACTTCTCAGTATCACGGAGAGGTAAATTCCGGCCGCGTAGGATGTATATTTATATATAAAAAAAATACATGTTTGCGGTTAATATTCAGCTGAAACTCGATAATCGGTTGTTGAAAATACGGTCTACTCCGACAAACATTCCGAATCGAAGTATGATTCTCCTATGATGAAAAAGAATCGTTTTCGATCATTTTTGTTCATACTGAAATTCGGGAGTACCATCCAAAATATCGCGTATGTAAAATATAATGCGTCCTAAGTGGTAAGTCATTTTTTATTTGCATATTAATTATTTATTAATTGCATACACATGATTTTAATTAATTGCGTAATTTGGTTTTTTTTATTTACATGATTTAAACAAGAGAGAATGTAAATATTTAAAAATAGATTATTTGTATATATATATATATATATATATATATATATATATAGATTTTTTTATAAATATACATATATTTAATTATTACTATATATATATTATTATTTGATTTTATCTAACTGAAATAAAAAAATAAGAGAATATGTGTATATACATTATACATGTTCTGATATAAATCTTAATCTCCAATATTTATAAAAATTATTCATATATACATTATACACATCATATATTTCTAACTTTCATTCATTCAGATGCCTAATACGCAACCAGCCATACATACCGTCTCGTCACATCAGCTGATGCAGTGCGCATGCGTATAGTATATAGTACGTAGTACGTACTCTATATTGATAACTCCATACACTATACCCTATTCACTATTCGCATCTGTTGAATGGCGGAGTCGGAGGTCGGGTTTGCCATATACTTTAGTTTGATGTGACTGTTAAGTTGCTATAAGAATCACGCATCTATCACGATGTCGAAAGCCAAAATATCAGCTGAATGGAGAAAGAGGGTTAAATCGGAGTACATGCGTTTACGGCAAATGAAACGGTACAAACGAGCAGACGAAGTCAAAATTGCGTGGAATCAAAATCGCAAGGTTATGACAGGCAAGTCAGACTTTATAATAATTTTCCGAATATTTTCTTCATCGTTTTCTTTTTCTCTCTCTCTCTCTCTCTCTTTGTCTCTTCTGTTTACTTTATGTTAATTATTTATGAACTAAATACTAGAAATAATGATGGCTTCGCTAGTACACAACATTGTATCATATAGCTAACAGTAGTATATGGTATATATTTAACGTTTTTTTTATCGAATACAGAACTTCTCGTGGCTGAACAAAAGCGATGGGCAGATGGAAAGGCAATGTGGTTAGCAATGCAAGATATTCCACCTCATCTTTCCTGTATGAAAAAAGCTGAAATTACCAGTCCTGATGGCGATGTTCAAAGTTGTCCTGTAAAAATAATTAATGCCGTAACTCCTATACCAACTATGTATACATGGGCTCCCATTCAGCAGAATTTTATGGTAGAAGACGAAACTGTTTTGCATAACATTCCTTATATGGGTGATGAGATTTTGGATCAGGATGGTACCTTCATTGAGGAACTTATAAAAAATTATGATGGAAAGGTACAAAAGATAATGTGAACTTGTTTTAGTTTCAATAAGAAATTTTACTAATGTTAGCAACTTTGTTGTTTTCAGGTTCATGGCGATAGAGAATCTGGTTTTATGGATGATTCCATTTTTGTCGATTTAGTAAATGCTTTAGCAAATTATGAGAAAGATGACAAAGAAAGGGAACAGGTTAAGAAAGGAAAAGACTCTTCCAAAGAGAAGGAGAATCAAAAAGAAAATGAAAAGAAGGATATTGACATGAAGTCTGAAATTAAGACGGAAAAGTCTGAAAGTGGAAAGACAATGGCTACTCCTTTCCCATCGATACACATATTCAATGTAAAGGAGTTAAATACAGTGACAACATTAATATAATTTTGACAAAATTGTTTTATAGAGTTATTATTTTTAGGCAATATCAAGCATGTTCCCTGATAAAGGAAGGCCAGAGGAATTGAAAGAAAAATATATTGAATTGACAGAAAGGTCTGATCCAAATGTTTTACCGCCAGAATGTACACCTAATATAGATGGTATAAACGCAAAAAGCGTACCTAGAGAACAAACAATGCATTCTTTCCACACTTTATTCTGCAGAAGATGCTTCAAATACGACTGCTTCTTACATCGTGAGTATATCACAATGAAAATAATCTTTCTAATTATTTAAGTTGTATTTTGTGTGAAGTATAAAAATAGTGCGTGTATTGTGTCTTTTAAGTTTATTATCTAATGTTTCAATAACTATTGTCTTATTTTTTCAAATAGAATATTGTAATAAACATGAGAAAACTTCGCTAAAATACAACTTACTAGTGTTGTATACTTTAAGTGTTTTAAGTTGAAGGTTTATTAATTACAATAATTTGTGATTCCTGATTTATCGTAGCAGCCAGGGGGACCTCGCCGCAAGGTAAAGAACAATATTGCATATAAACTAATGCATTATCGATCGGAAGCTTTTTTTTGTTTAGCACAGAGGCATCGTCAAGGGCTCATCTGCAATCATATTTCATTCATCGCTCATCGCTGTATCTCTCTACTAAATTTTTCTTCATTCAACCATGCCGAATGAGCCGACGATAGTACATTCTTAGTGAGTTTATGATATTGCTTGTAGGTCTTCAAGTTTGCCATCCAGGTCCGAATTTGTTGAAACGGAAGGGACCCGATCTGAAACCATTTCCAGAGCCATGTGGTGCAGAATGTTACATGCATTTGGTACGCCATCTATTCTGTTACCTTTTGATATAATGATTGTTTTTAAAATAGATTTAATATTAATACTTTTTGTACGCAGGAGGGAATGAAAGAAAAATTAGCAGCACAGGCTGCGGATATAAAGGAGGAAGAAGGCGACGAAAAACGTGGCGGTCCCAGAAAAGTACGGAAACAAGCAAGCGTGGATTCTGGAAACGAAGCAAGCAGCGAGGATAGCAATGATAGCAATAAATATGGTCAAGGAGGCAGTTGTCAAGGTAAACATATTATCAAGAACTTGTCATCATAAGATTAGTTAAGGAGTTTATTTAAAATTCTAAATTGTTCTATTTTTTTAAATTAGATTTTAAGCAAAATGTTAACAAGGACTGTAAACCTGAAGATATTATGGAGGAGCAAGCGCAACCTGAAAACCAAACACCCTTCACTCTATTAGGAATTGGCAAACGAATTAAGACAGAAAGCGAGTTTTCCTGGACAGGTTCCGAACAAAGTTTGTTCCGAGCTCTTCACAAAGCCTTCCCTGGTAATCCATGCGCACTGGCACAAATCATGTTAACGAAAACTTGTCAGGAGGTATATGAATTTGCGCAAAAGGAGGCTTCGGATATTCCCGCTATAGAGAATCTAAAAGACTTTACGCCTCCGCGAAAGAAAAAGAAAAAGCATCGTTTATGGTCGATGCACTGCAGAAAAATACAACTTAAGAAGGATTCTGGTACGCGTATTAATTACTTTCAAGAATTTAAATCTATAATATATTTTCGATTGTCTAATCGTCCGATTCATCTTTACTAGGTGCTAATCACGTGCACAATTTCGCACCTTGTGATCATCCGGGACGCCAGTGTGACAACTCGTGTCCCTGTATACAGGCACAGAACTTTTGTGAAAAATTCTGTCAGTGTAGTAGCGAATGTCAGAATCGATTCCCTGGCTGCAGATGTAAGGCTCAGTGCAACACGAAGCAATGCCCGTGTTATTTGGCCGTGAGGGAATGTGACCCGGATCTTTGCCAAACTTGTGGCGCTGATCAGTTCCACATTACTAAGATATCTTGCAAGAACGTCAGTGTGCAACGTGGTCTTCGTAAGTTTAACAACTTTTAATCGCACAGTTTTATTAAAAAACAAAGATAGAAAACAATTTTTGTCGTTTGCAGATAAGCATCTTCTGATGGCACCATCAGATGTAGCAGGTTGGGGAATTTTTTTGAAAGAGTCGGCGGCAAAGAATGAATTCATTTCGGAATACTGCGGCGAAATTATCAGCCAAGACGAGGCCGATAGAAGAGGAAAAGTGTACGACAAATATATGTGTAGTTTTCTTTTCAATCTCAACAATGGTAAGTATGATGTAAATTAACAGGTGATTAGATATTTTAGGAGAAAGAAAAAGAAAGATTAAAAAAATATTTTTTCAGATTTTGTCGTTGATGCAACGAGAAAGGGAAATAAAATAAGATTTGCCAATCATTCAATTAATCCAAATTGTTATGCGAAAGTAATGATGGTGAATGGTGATCACAGAATAGGTATTTTTGCTAAGAGAGCAATTCAACCTGGCGAAGAATTATTTTTCGATTATAGGTACATACATTACGCACATTGCACGAATCGATATATTAACTAATTGTAAGATTAAAATTGTATGAAATGTAATAATTTTTTAGATATGGCCCGACGGAGCAACTCAAATTCGTCGGTATTGAACGAGAGATGGAATTTCTCTAAAGATTTATTCTATACATGTAAATTTTGTATTGAGCAGATGCATACGGCTGAAACATTAGAAACGGAATAAATATGTACTATCTGGTTCGTTCGTATAGAATGAACGAATATGTCTCTCTATTATTAAAAATTAAACTTTACACTTTTGTTTTATATAATAAATAGAGTCAATCTCTTTTAATGTTGTAACAAAATACAGATTGTAATAAAATACAAACTCTTTATATAAATATACATGAGAGTAAGTTCAACTAAAATATTTTCTTAAATAATCTTTTTTTATGTTTTATATATATATATATATATATATATATAAAATTTGCTTTATATGATAATTTATCGTGACTCAGTATACTTTTATTTGTAAGAAATAAAATTACTTAAAAATATCACAATAATATTTTAAGAGAAAATCAATAGCAATAAAATAATAAAATGTAAATATCTGAGGAGAAGATAATTAATAAATAAAAAACGTAAATTACTTTACAAAGTAGAAATATTTATCAATTTTATAAAATCAATTTGATGAAATCATTTTTAGTTATATGTATAATTTATTAAAAGATACTGTATTTTATGGAAAAAGTATACCACTTCTCTTGTAACTCCTGCATCGATTTATAATTTTATTATAATTATCAGAGCAAATATAATAATTGCAGACATAAATGTATTTGTATACAGATAAGAAAAAGATATATGTTTTTGTTTAAAATTCATTATTGTAGTTTATATAATTAGTAATTTAAAAGTTTAATCTACTCGTGACGTAAAGTAATATTTAATTGTCCAATCAGGACAAGAAAATCTTTGCTCTTTTTGTCCTGATTGATCAACTAAACTCTACTTTCCTCTGCAGGTAGGATTTTTGAACACATCCATAACGTGACTAAAATTATCTACACTTTGTTTAAAATGCAGAGAACATAAAAAAGGATAAGACACACAGTTTGTAAAAGTTGCGACGAACCAATTTTAATTTTCCTTTTATTCGTAAATAATTATATTTCGTATTTATTTATTTGCTATTGTTATATACGAGGTATATGGAATTATATGAAATTGTGCAGTTAGTTAAAACTTCTATATATGGTTGATACTTCTAATTATATATTATTGTAAATATATGTAATAATTTATATATATATATATATATATATATATATATATATATATATATATATATTCATCTTTTTTTTTTAAATCATGCTATAATTCGAGAATGAAGCATTTCGCATCATATAAATAATATATTTGATAATTAAGAAAAGCTTATATATCGGACAATATATCGAAGAGGGTAAAACGTGCTCTCGATGATCTGGATTAAAGCGTCATCGAGATGGCGAGCTTTCGCGCAGCTTACGATACGAAGTTAACGCGAAGGGATTATAGCAAGCTTCCCGACGACCCGACGATCTCGGCGTGGCAATTCAGCCACCAGTTGCAGACTTTGCGCCTGCGAAAACGGTTGGACGCAGAGTTCGTTCAAGATCAAGTAGAAAGATCCTCGAGGAAAACTATCGCTTCTGAAAATAATAAATGAACTTATAATTGCATTTAAAAAAAAAAGGTAACTCTTTTGATTCGACTCGTATCGAAGAATTAATTCGTGATCGATTTATCGATTTATCATAAAGTTTAAACTTTGCGATTTGCGAGAAATTTTTTTAATCGTCGACGCGCGAATTATGTGGTTGTGTTTTCTTCCGCGCATTCTCTTCAAATTTTTCTAACGGGTGAATATAGAATAAAAAGAAACAGATTATATGAAGGAAAAGAATCGCGAACGATTGACACTATGCCTCTGAACGACGGGTGTTATGCACCTGACGTTTGTGAAAATTCACGCGTTTAAAATTTAATTGGATCTCACGTCGAGTAAATATTTACACGCTCGTATTGGTTTTCGCCGGCGATCCGCTCCGGGTTCGATGTGAGCAGAAACGAGTTAGCGCGAAATCGAGTTATACCCTTGGATGTGATAAATTCGGCGAAGGCCCGGAGTTTGTGCGGAAACGCCACGGATAAGCATGTCGCGAAGAAAGTGAAGTGCGTGAGAGAAGCAACATCGCCGATGATACTCGACTCGTAGGAGGAAGCCAATTTGGATCGAGGCCAAGTCTGAGGAAATCTCGCCCGCGAACATGGAGGAAGAAGGTAATGTAACAATTTCTATTACAAAATATTACAAGATTCACATTGAATTGTAAATAGTAATGATCATAACATTACTTCTTTTTTATTCTCTTTAATTATGTATTCACTCCCTTCTTTTCCTCTTTCCTTTTCTCTAAGAATTTTAATTGGATGTTGAACTATATATGATAAATTATAATTATCAAATCATTATTAAATAATTATTACTGTTAAAATTATAAGAAATTATATTAATGACTTATAATTGTTCCCTGAAAAATCTTTGGAAATTTGTCCGTAATTTTATTTAATTAAATTTCAGTTGATAGTATTAAATTACAATTAATTATATGCTGCTATATTTACATTAAATTATGATGTGTAATTATATATAAATAGCATATAATATATAATTATTTAAATAATATACTAAGTTTTGATAATATTGATGAAATACACACGTGAAATTAAATTTAATATTCTAATATATGAGAATATGTAATATCTTTTCAAAGAAATTTTCACGAAAAATTCATAAAAACGCAGAAATAAAAGTAACAATAATTATAAACAAACAACATTGCTGCGTCAAGTTTGAGATTTGCATAGGTATGACAAATGCAAAAAGAACAATCTACTATTATTTATTAAAAGAGAGTAAAAAATGTATTATATACATACATATATATATATATATATATATATATATATATATATATATATATATAATTTATATGTATAAAGAAATTGCATATTTGCAAATTTTTAATAAATTATACATAATATATAAAAAGAGCTTTTTTCATTATGCATTGTGACAGCTCATATGGAAACATATAACTTCTTGTTTCACGAATTAAATTTAAAAGAAAAATTTCAAATGAAATATGGCGCATATTCAACATAATGTCAAAAAAATAAAGAGTTTAACACATTATTTTTGTAGACAATTACAAAGGCGTTCTCTTATTTAAAAAATTATTCATTTTAATACATAAAAGAAAGAACGCGTTAAAACGATAATTTGTATATTGTTAGGAATTATATAGAAATTGGCAGTCCATTTTAGAAATATATTCTTTAAAAATAAATTTTTAATTCAGAAGATAATAAAACTTGAAGATAGACAAACAGGTATCAGAAATAGATTATAAATATTCTTCGTTTGTGTCAATGACGTATACAGCGGAATGAGTTTGAATTGCTTGTAATTGGACGATCGGATCAAAACCATTGATTGAATTTAAATTTTATTTGCATTTTGATATTAATTCTTTAAATTCAATATTTATTTAAACGTGGTTTGGTAATACGTGTTACAAAAATGTGTATATGTATGTTGTGCGTAAGTAATTTCTTTTAAGTATATTAAAAGAGTTTGCATTTTATGTAACATAATTATCTGTAAATAATTTTGATTTTAAGCTGTCGCGAAATGTGAAATTCTAGAGAAATAGCATAAAGAGTGGTGGAAACTTCACTTGCGAAATAGAATAAAACTTCACGCAAATTTATTTATAGCACTTATAGTGTATATTTATAGTTTAGTGTATCGTGTTGCGTTGTCATGAGGAACACTATCTTGTCACACGTACTTCGCGAAACATTTTCCGACAAAAGCGTTTCTCGCACAATTTTATGTGCGACTGCTCAATCTCCACGTGCGAGACCACCCGTTCTTAACTTTGCCCGCGAATGTTGCTTCTCACATTTAAATAAATGTCTGTTTGTTTCGAATATACATATTTAGAATTATATCAGCATTATAATTGAGTGTCATATAAATTGCAAGAAATGTACAAAGAAAAACGACAAAGAGAACTCATTTAAATATGTCGCGTGCAACTGTATTTAATTCTCTCGCGATGCTCTTTAATCCGACCATTTTCTCCTGTCTGTTTCTATTTTTTTTCTCCTTTTTTTCGTCGAGTTAGTCGAGATATTTTTTTTTTACGAGAAACGAACAAACTCCACGGATTAAAGCACACCTGTATTCCTGACTATACAAACGCTTTACCAATATTTCGCGCCGATGTTGTCTCGAGGTATGCGAAATTCGGTTTACCGTATTCTCTTTCCCCTCGTATCTTCGTGTTTCATAATCACGTCACTATGTCGTATCGTCTTCCAAGTTTCATAATAGGAGTTCTCAAGAAAATAGGGCCGCTTAGGGCTCATATACTGCTCTCGCAAAGCATATCTCTCAATATCGTTGTTATATCATAAAAGGCATCTGTACCGGAAGATGTCACATTTTCTTCATTTATGAAAATACTTTCTGCTTTTCAATCGTGAAAAATGTCTTATTATTTATTCGCTTTTCCGAAGCTTAATTAGCAGAAAGCCCATTAAGCTCTTAACTGCTAGGAACAGTAATAATTACTTAATAAGTAATAATTAATAAAGTAATAATAGTTAAAGTATTAATGTATGTATTTATTACGAGAAAAAAATCGACTTTATATTTATGAAATATACATATCAAAGGAAATAGATGCGATAAATTTTTGATATATTCAATATTAAATATTTTAGCATGAAAATTGTTTCATTTCAACATAAATAATATAACATGTCTAGCTAAATATAATTGAATAATCGATATCTCTTGAAAAAGAAGACTTTTTTGCTATTTAAATATATTCTTACATATATACTGATTTCAGATTGTATTTATATTCTGTACGCGAAAATAATTTATAAACTTTCGATAGACATATCGTGTAAGTTGCACGTGTTTCGGCTCACTGCTAATTTCGTCATCGTGCACATAATCGCACACGAATCGAATAAATAAAATAATTCGGGGCCAAGTTCTTTAAATTTGCGAGTGGTTCACAGTTTATTTTGATCCCTCGTTCAGTTATTAATTACATCTACATAGAAATAATAGCTGGGCACCGTGTGTGTGTTTACCACAAACATTGGCGATTATTACAGAAAGCGAGTTATCGCGCGACGTCATCGCGCACATTCGCCGTGAAAATACGTTATCCTGGAAACTGCCCAGTGGATTGAGAAATCGGGACTAGTAAAAGGTACTTCCGTTTAAATGCAGCTTTATAGTCTAAGCTGCGACCAAAAGCGGGTGCTTTTGTCCGTATAAAGCACTTTATAGGTAGCTTAGTCCTTTCATTATTCGCCTTTATCTTGCCCTCGCGCTCGTATATGGCATTATGAGCACTTACAATAGTAATCGCAACGAAGATAACAATATTAGTAATAGTGTTATTAACGCCCAATTATTGATATTATTAGTTTTATTTAGTAAATTAGAAATCAATTGTTTTAATATAGATAATATATATCCGTGACCCTCAAAAAAACATTAAATGATTATGAGACACTTGATATGTTATGGTAATAATTTAATTATTAGCAATTTGTGCTAATATCACGTAATAATATAAATTTTATATTAAAAATGTAATAAATATAAAATTGTAGAGTATATATTTTTTTGAAATAATAATTAAATGTCAATAAAGAAAAGGTGCTCACGTAAAATGTAATAAAGTTTCCGGATTAACAAATGAATGAAATTAAATAAGAAGATTATTGTAAAAACTAATTGGTATAATTTAATAAGTTATTAGTGTTGCTTCAATCGCTATTTTTGACACTTTAACAATTATGTTTTAACCTTTTAACGATTTTTCATCAATATAATTTTGATACAAATACGCATATATGACTTGGCATCACTGTAAATAACGCAAATTCAAAGGAAAACATAAATAAATTTCAAAATACCGAAATAGCGATTATAAATGCGTTGCACATGATTTTATTACTCTGAAAATATTACGTCGCAAATTACGAGAACTCGTTCCGTTCAAACTTTTTAAAAAATCAAAACGTATTTTATAAAGATATTAAATATTGATTAATTATTGGAATATATGTCAAGGTTATAACCGTCTTTAAATTCCTTTGTTCATTACATACGTCATACATGATAGATATGTTATATGTGCGTTTCGTATTTTTCTCTGTTTCAATAACATCCAGAGGTTTCTGTGACGTTTAAAGAATAAAAGTGAAAGAATACACTGATTTTTAATTTCAACATCTTATTAAAAATAGTTTATTAAACAAAGGAAATGTATGTTGTTACTAGAAACGAAGAGATTATTTTAAGAGAAAAGTGTAGAGCACAAATAGATCATGAGTTTAAGATAATAAACAACGGTGAACTAAACTTTGTGAATTGGCTTTTGAATTTCTAGTCTAAAAATCTTTGAGAAATTAAATTTTTTATTATTTTATATTTCTTGAAGTATAAACTATTATTCTTTTAGAAAATTTTAATAATTGTGGAATATAAACATAGATATATTTCTATAAAATCAAATAAAATAAATTGTAAAATTAAATTCTATACATATATATATATATGAAAAATTTTTATTGAATATATGTATATAAATATGCTAAAAAGCTGAAGATTTAAGAAACATTAATTCTAATTATTGAATCATTAATTTTGAAAACAGTAACAATATTAATTTCAATTTGTTGATTTATAGTATTAAAAATGTGTTCTCTATATCGGCTTCTAATGTGTGTAACTGTAAAAAGATAATATCTATTTATACAATTGTTTTATGTTTATCAAACATAGGTATTACAATTTTAAAAAAAATATATTTATTGTGAAAACTGTGAATAATTATTCAAAGTACATTTGCAATATAAACTCGAGATATAAGAAAAGTTAAACTTTAACCAACAACAAGCTTAAACTCGGCACAGAACATGATTGTAACTATGAAAATTTAATGTTGCGTTAAAAAACTTTTGTAATCAGATATATTCAAGAAATCAGTTTTGTTCCATTCTATATATTTACAAAAAATATTCAATGACGTTTCTCTCTTTTTTTTTCGCCGCAATAATATTTCGCTAAATAGAGATTTAAATTATATCTTTTTTTATGTAATTCATCCACTCTCTATTAATAGCATCGAGCAAAACCTGTTTGCGTAAATGACATTGTCGTCAACTGATGAAATTCTCACAGCATGCCGATCTGTGTTTGCAAGGAGATTTTGCGAATGTAGCACAGGACTCGATTTGAAACCGTGATAGGCACTGATGGTGGATAGTCGAAGCCTGTCGATACCAGTAGCCCTCGCCACTTCGTGTCAATTCTAACGATCTCCTGCGATCGAGACTTCCCTCAACCATATAATCGACCGATATCGGTTAACCATTCACGTCCCTTCCTTCTTTCGTAGATGTTCTTCGTACGAGCTTATCCATTTTCGTTTTTTTGTCACGCGCACTTAAGCGAATTTTTTTCTTCGAACCAAGTAAAATTAATATCAATTTGATCACTTAAAAAACTACAATTAGAAGAGAAAAATTGAAGAATTAAGATTTTGTTAGAAAAATAATCAGTAACTTAATATTTAAAAATAAGAAAATAAAAAGTCAAGAAAAAAAAATTTATTATTATTAAGAAATTATTTCATTAAAATTTATTTTTCACATAATAAAATTTTTGCTTTATAAGATTTTTTATTAAACAAAGATATCATGAAAATAAAATATATTTATTAGACAGAGATATCATGAAAATAAAATATAATATATCAAGGCAAAAAAAATATAAAAAATTTATACATTTAGAAAATATTTTTAATCTTAGTTATACAAACATTTTGTATCAAAATTTTCAACATTGCATGGCAAGTGATCTTTCTTTAATCGAAAAATAATACGAACGAAACATCGTCGGATGCACGATCGAACGTAGGATACGTCGCATCCTTGAAAGGACGTGTACGTAATTGCATAGTAAAGGCTTTCAGCTATAAGAGTCCAAAGCATAACCTGTAGAATGGATAACGTGTTGCAACAGAGAACTCGTATCGCTAGGGATTCGCTAAAAAAAAATAGGGCAGCCACATACCACACATAGCCACTTTTATCTTTCATATTCCGAGTCGCGCGACTCTCCCCAAGGAAATGTTTCCAGATGTATGTAATAGCAGTGACACCGCTATAAAAAAATATACATGTACATATACACGTGTGTTTAAAATCTTATATTATATACGTATAGTGAATATGTGTTATTTGTTATCTCGATGGATGAATTCAATATGTTCAACTTCGCTATATACATTTTACTTTATTTTATTTCATCAATATTATTCAATAATATACTTTTTCTCTTTTTTTTCCCACGGTGATAATTTATAGAACATTTTTCAGCCTACGGCATAAAAAAATTTAATCTGAATAATTTATCGTTAAGTAACATGAATGCAGTTTTATAGATAAAATGATAGTAAACGAATGTACATAGTAGTTTATGAAATTTTTATGAATATTACAAATGCACATGAAATTAAAACAAGAAATAAACAAAACAAATGAATATTTTGTATATTTCTGTATCTCCCTTTTTAATAAAAAATTTAGAACGTTTTTTTCGTATGTAAACATTTAAAATCCTGCTCGATTTTTCATTCGTTTATTCTATCACGTGATTATATTAAATCATCACAATAAGATAGCTATTATTCTAAACAAAACTGAATTTATGAAGGAATTCCTTTGCGGTTTCAAAACGATATTTGAAGTACGCAATATCGAACTAATAGTAAAGCCCCATGCCCGTATATGCATAAATTCCATGTTTAATGAATATATTTGCTACATCAAATTTATTTAGTTTATTTAATAGGATTATATCCAGTGTGTGTTCGATATATATCACGTTTACAAGGCGTTTGCTGCAGCTTTATGTTGCATAAACTACAGCAAGGGATAACAGGAATGTCGATGTGAAAGACGAAAGTGATACGATAAAGTTATGTTGCGCTAAATTAAATACGCAAACATTTAGAAACAAATGTTCAGTAATATATTTTATCAAAGCGATTGGCGCGTCGAATTATACTTAAAGTGAAATTAGATCGCGTACGTTTATGAAAGTATTGGAAGATATCTTCTGAATTTTTATTGAATTTCAAAATATATTGCATGACAAAGTGAATTGTGTGTGGATTTCTATGATAACTATTATCGAGATGTTCGTGAAACATTTGCGACGGCAGATAACAGTGTTTGTCGCGTTTGATATATTAAGTTACACGCAGAATTTGGTCATAAAATGGTACGCACGTGGCTATGGTAGGCCGAAAATGGAGATTTACAAAGTACGGTTATATACATTTATAATCCAATTATGAGAATATATTCGATTAAATGGACAAAATAGATTTTAACGAAAGGGATCGGTTTTTTTAGCTATTACGTGAATAGTAATCGATTATAAATGACATTGATATTTATATATGTTATTTATATGTTATTTACAATCATTGCAAAATAGAACATATTATTTTGTTATGTTACGTTATTACATTATTAATTGCAAATAATAAATTATTTACGTGCGATATATTATTCATAAACTTTATCTGTTTTCGAAATGCAAAATTACTATTCTATTCTAAATAGCGCGGTACATGTCTAATACAAATATGTACACATAAATATGAACGTAAAAAATATTCGTATGCTGCAAATCACTTGATATATTGTACGTTAAACATTGAACATTGTCAAACATGGGCAAAATGATTTTCTATTTGATGTCGCATTTTGCTTCTTTGTATGATTAATTGATCTTTCCGTTAAAAAGTTAGCACGATTGCATTTATCAAGAAATAAAAGATCATTTTCCTTTAGAATTTAATAAATACTAAATAAAAACTACCTTTTAACACTCAAACAATATATCTTCAATATTTTCCATTTTTTATTTTTTTTTTAATTTGGGATTTGAAAGATTTAAATTCGGAATTAAAATTTACTGAAAATATATCGTAAAAAAATAGAATAGAAAATTATTTGAAATGATCTCATGCATGAGACATTAATTTTCGTAAATGTCGTTAATATTTTGTCATGTTCTCTTTAGCTAAAGTTTTGTCTTAATAATATATCTTAGAAAACATATTAAAATAATAAACATATTTATAAAAATAATTTCAAATTAAAAAATAATTGTAAAATAATTTTAACAGTATGCAATAATATACGTTATAATAAAATTACCAGATTTTGAACATATAATGAGTTTTTGATTAGTTGTAAATTACAATGTGGGACTTTACTCGTCAATCACAGACATTAATCACGAGAAATTAGCAAATCGATGTTTCAATGGTTGAACTTGGACCGAGTTAGCAACGATTGAAATGACCTTCAAGCAACAAATAAGCGCTATCAGTGATATAAACGTTTGTGACGAAATAAATGCATACAATTTTGTAAACATCTTAATACTGAATTAAATATGACTTGACAAAAATCATTGTTGCAATCTAGGAAAATAATCTTATTAGTAGATTCTCTAATTCTTTTCTTTTTAATATTATGTCATATAATCGTATTATTTAAGAAAGTCATAGAAATATAAGAAAATATAAAACTTATATTTTATTTATTATTATTAACTTTATTAAAGTCGCGTTTTTACGATAATTATCTCCCTTGTTATTATAGTTTTTTTCGTTTCTTTAAATATTTTCTTTACAAGATTTGTATATTAATATGATTCAAAATTCTCAAATCTATATGAAGAATTTTCTATAGAAATACATATTAATATAAATAGCAATAAATATAATAATAATAATAAATAAAGATATATTTATTTTCTTGTTATATTAATTGAGTCTTACTAATATTATTACTCTTCTACAACAAAATGAGAAGAAAAGAAATGCGAAAGTTGGTTTTACAGTTCCATCGAATGCCGTATTTTTAATCACTCTTGAAACTTGATTCATTCAGTGAAACTGTAGCTAATGTGGTCAGACCAAATCGATAGAGTCGCTCCCATTCTTGATACGTATCGAAAAGTAGCAATGAATTCTACCTTCCATCCTCAATAATCATTCTTCGTGGAAATACTTTATTATCGCGACCTTTTCTTCAATTATTTTCACAATGTGATAGAACTCATTTAAAAAGAATGAAAAACAAACTTATTAAGTCACAATCCACCAATAAGCCGTCGAATCGGGACAAAAAGCAAAATATTATATTTATGTAAATCTTATCTCGAAGCTCTGATAACTTAATAACTCTGCATCGACTTGAAAAAGAAGCTAATAAAATATTATCACAAAATTATTTTTTTTTATTATAGTTTATATTTTTCGTACGGATTATTCGTAGAATTCTACCTTTGCATAAGTTCTTGCAATTATTATAATTATTTATTTTATAATAAATCATAAGTTAAAAAACTCAATCGCTTAAGATCACTTGGCAAAAAAAAAATCGAGAGATTTCTTTAAAATTGAAAATCATTCTCGTTGACAATTTTCTAGAGCTGTTGGGAATACCGCACGTGTGTCTTCTTCAGTGCCGTTCGCATTTTACGCGTAAAATTCCAGATTCAAACTCCTATCGGTTCCTGCTAATTGCAGTATGTGATTCCGGTTGGGATAGTATCTAGTCAGATATAGTTACATATGGGATATACGCAACGCCAAACGCATATATATATATATAAGTAGCTGTTTCTCTCTCTCTCTCTCTCTCTCTCTCTCTCTCTCTCTCTCTCTCTCTCCCCTTTTCTCTCGAAAATTATCCTGTAGAAATTAATAATATATATGAAAATATTATATTTCTTATAAAATTGGTTTTAATTATTATTTATTTAATAAATAAATGTGTTTAAAATTTAATGTCTTTTATAAACAAATATATATATTTAGTAATAAGACTCTTTATGTAAATATGTGAAAGCGTACGGTTAAATATATAATTATATAATGATTACAATTATACTTTTTAATTTTGTTTAATAATGATTATTAAATTAAAAATATATGTAAATTCAATTATTATTTGTAAAGGTATGTATACTGATACATATTAATTACTTATTTTATGTCCAATTAATTTTTGTTTTAATTAAATTCTTCTTAATTAATTAATCATATTTTATATCAAATAAAATATTTGCTTGCATTTATAATTAAAAAAAAATTGCCGTTTATTTACACGATAGCGCAAACTTGTAGACACAACATTATTCATGTTATAGTGCTGAATAACAGTCGAATGATTACTGTTATGCGTTAATATATTGCTAGGTTAATGCTATTACTAATAGTATCACGCAATATTTCGCGCGTCGAAAGCTTTTTCCATTTTTAAGCAGCTGATATAGTGTTTTAATCCTATGAGTACATCGGGAATACTCATCGTGAAATAGAATGCGCGTGATGGTAAACAAAAAATTGATCTACTAATATGCCTTCTATTCTTTTTCTCGATAATTTACTTAATTTTGTTCAAAAATTATATTAATTAATGAAAAATTCTTTTTTGCAAGAATAAATTGAATTGAATATTTTATTCTTAATTTTATTTTTAATTTTTAACTTAAACAAAATATATATATATATATATATATATATATTGTCAAATTTTTACAGATTAAAGGCTCAGTGTAATATTTTTTATTAAACTTTTAATTCTTTTGCGCTTTTTTTGATATTCTTTTTTAGGAAAATATACAAATATTGATATTGAATTTTTTCTCTGTTGTTATTATTATCATTCTATATTTGTTACTATACGGATAATAACATAAAACACCCCTAATTACTATATATACACAAATACATACATATGTATATGTCTATAGCTTGTTTCGGCAATCGATTCACGTTTCTCTATGTTTCTAAATGCATTTATATACAATGTGAAACATGCTCACGAAATTTTCCTCCTCTGTATGCAATAGATGTGCCGGGATATTTTATTTTTGGCAAAACTCACTATTAATAAATGTGCAGATAGTGCATGGCATGATGCCCATCTCAAGCATAACGAATCCCGCATAGCACTTCGTGCTTATTACTTTGTACAGTTTGTATATTATTAGAAAATACATATATGCAACTTTTATTTGACAATGAAATTCCTGGCACTCGATCGGATATCAAAGAGAAATAAATTTATTTACATTTAGAGCATTATAAGAAAAGTGTTCCGCGTGAATAAAATTATTTCACATCACATGTCACGCTACGTCGTTTACATTTTTATGCAAATGCAATACAATTTCAAATAGAACGACGCAAAATTTTCCAATCAGTTGATCAATTTTTCAATATTAAATTCTATCAACCAAGACAGATAGAGAAAGAGTGATCTATATATTTTATTCAAAATAAAATGGTGTCAATCACGTTTGACTCGTATTATCGTGAGAGCGACGTTGTGTAATCCAATATAGATTGATTTACAAACGTGCATAACGCGGAGGAGATTAACAGCGCTGTCGAGAGGAGATTACGCCAGTCATGTAAATATGGCACTAATTCCAAACGACGATCCCTGAGTGGAACAATAACGCGCCGAGACACCAACTGGTCAACCTAATGGCACACTTCGTGCGTATTTGCAATTAAATATAAAATTGAGTACGCGGTCAGTGACTGTCTGTGTCGCGGCTGTGGTATCGAACAGGCGCGATAATTAGCTCGAGGCTGCCAGCTCGTTGCAATTATTGCCGGCTTTTAAACAGCGGGGGAATTGTCGCCGGACTCGATACACGGACACCTTGTGAAATGCCTGTCGTACGTTCGACATATACAAATGTATGTACATTCCTCGACATCCGCACGCGCCGCACAATCGCGGTATCTCGTAGCGAAGCGCAATTGTTGCATCGTCAGCTCGGTGGTGAATCTAGCGCTCGATTTCGCCCAATTACACTTTATAACACGTGCACACGGAATGTGACAACAATAGCGTATTGAACATCACTATTGTTTCTCGCTTTGAATTTTCGAGAAATTTTTCCAAAAATGTAATCTGCATTTGTATATGGAGTTAATAATGTAAGAAAAAAAGGAAAATCGATCACAATTTTGCTTCGATATTAATGTATGTTTGTTATCTTTTCAAAACACGCAACACAAAAATCATACATCTTTTTATAATTTTTTAAATAATTTAAAACAAACGTTGATTGAAAAAGTTTCTCAATTGAATTGTAAATTTAATCGATATAAAATGTATATCATTACCTTAACAAGTAAAAAAATGTATTTTCTTGTATTTTCTCTCATGTAAAATGAATTTTTAAATGTCTGGTTTACATTTTTATTTTCAAGTAAGGTTGTTCTCTTTCGAAAAAATAAAGAGATATTATTTATATAGAATGATTTAAACATCTTCTATTTTTATATCCAATATTAGTGAGAAGCAAATTATTAAGAGGATTTTTTAATATTAACACAGAAGATCAATCTTGATGAAACACAAATGCATATAAGATTGCAAGTAGATTTCTAAACTTTTTTTATAAAAGATGAAACAAAAATTGTGCTTAAAGCAAAAGATGGATTTCGATTGAAATTCTTTAACGATGTCGCTGTATTGTATGTATATTCCTCTGATGTCTGATCATTGTTCGATGTTGACGCGGGTGCGCACGTGTTTACTTCCCATCGCATCAAGAACTAATCAAAGAAAAAGAGAAATAGTGTTAGCTTTAATCTTTTATCATTAGACTTGTCAGATTGTGAGCCTATGAGAATATACGAGCCTTTTAATGATAGAAATTATCTTTCTATGGAATATAGAATGTCTCTCTCTCTCTCTCTTTCTCTATTTTTCTTACTCCACACACACACACACACACATACACATTTCATTTTTCTTCATTTTCTTTATTTTCTTTTTTTATCTCTTATATAAAGATTTTGTATTTATTCGAACAACATTATTGCATACGTGATCGCGAAATGTTTTCTCGTGTTTATATATAGAGAAATAACATATATATAATACAACGTGTGTGACGTGCAGTCAATGAGGATGCGTTGTTCTACCAAGAGATGTTTCTGCTCCTATCATCGCATGCATTGCAAATAAAACAATATAAATTAAAACAGTACATCTCCTGTTATATTTCTGTCATTTGTTTCATAAAATATAAGTAATATCATTTATTCAATTAATTTAATTTATTTAATTATTTACATATATATATATATATACCTATTTCCTTTCATATTTTTTATATATAATTATATAATTTTTATTTTTTTCATTTTTTCCTGAAATTAAAATTAAAGAAGGAGTTCTAAAATGAGATTTTAAATTGCTACCATACCAGAAAGAGCTTAATATACAGTATGTTTCAGGTTTTCTCAATGTTTTATTAAAAAGTTATAACAAAAATAAAATGAAATGATAACGGGCTTATTCTTATTATTAATAATTTTTGACATTTCGTGCGATCAAAACACTGAAAATATCCAAAACTAATACGCCGAAATATATGTTATTTATTTTATGTATTTAATTTATCAATAATATAATTTATTAATTTATTCATATTATACGAATTTGCACGGACATTTAGCGTATGTCTCTTTATCTTTTCATATTTTTTTATTCCTTTCATTATTTATTAACACCATACTGTATAAAAATAGGTCGACGACCTATTTACCTAATCTGTTTACACGATTTTAACAAGATTTACATGATTAATAATAAAATGAAATCCGGTGTTATTTTATTTCATTTTTGTTACACTTTTTTAATAAAGCATTTATAAGCCTATGTTTATATGTATAACATTTTTTCTTATTACTATTCGTATAACCTACTGGCACAATTTAATACAAAAAAACTAAAATACCTCGTATATATATCATCTTTTAAAGTACATTTTCACACACATTAATATCAATAAAGAATAGAATTTAGGATAATACGTTTTCATATTAATTCATTGGCATATAAATGAGTAGATTATCCATTTTGTCACGCCATTGTAAAGAGAAACATTTATGAAAGAAGCAAATCACGGTAGATCTACCGTATACTGTAAGAAATACATTACCTCCCTACTTTGACTACGTTGACTTATCTTTCTAAATTTACGTTGTCACGGAGAATTCAAGCGGACAAATACACTTGATCATTGATTATTCCTATCACACTGCTAATAAATTTGCAAACCAATGAGACAGAAACAACATAGAAAACATTTTTGCGTTCCTATACTTTATATTGGAAATTCAAGAGAAGAAAAATAAATCACTGCCAGATTTCCGGCATAGATAATATTTATTCACCATCCAAATAGAATCAATCGATCGCCAACAATTTTTAACTCGTACCTGTAAAAAAGTCTGATTAACTTAACAAAAAATAAAAATGTAAAAATTTCATCTCTTTTTAGAATAAAGCAAAGATAAAAAATTTTTTTTAAATGAAAAAATACTGCCACGATTGTTTATACAATAAATTATATATCTTTACTTGATTAATAAATATGAATAAAAGATATACAAATATTTCGCACACACATTTATATATAAAAATAAATATTGTATTTCAATAAATAAATTTTAATAAATAAATAAGTTTTAATAAGTACACGTGCAGGCACACACACACACACACACACACACACACACACACACACACACACACACACACACACACACACACACACACACACACACACACACTGCTAGTCAATTTTAATGGTTATTGTAAGTTTTAATTGATTATAATTGTACATATACAAGTTTTTGATAATAATTTATATTAAATAACAGAAGAAAATAGTTTAAAATATTAAAAAAAAAGAAGATTGTTTTGTAATTTATATATTGGACATAGATATATTAGAGAGACAACAAAAAGAAAGAAAAAAACAATTAGTCTCTCAAAATATTAATGCGATCAAATTGAAATTGTTATCGAGAGATATTAAACCGATAAAAATAAAAACGCGGCTGATTTTTCCGCATTTGTAATCCACATTTGCGTCGCATGCATATCATATATCGTTACGCCTTCGTTAAATTCGCTCACTGTGGTGCGGAAAACTAAGTGAAAATCGCGAAAACGCGAAGTTAGCATAGCGTGCGAAGTTCGATAATTGCTGAATCGGCGTGATCGCGAAACTCCAGAACCAAAAGTTCGTAATCAACGCAGTCGGGACGATGACAGAACGTGTTCTGGTTTATATTATGACGCAATCTGTTTCGTGGACAACGCGCCAATTGCTCCGAATTGATCCGAGTTTCTTGAGACGATATTAATAATTATAACAATGAACTTGAACGGTATTAATTGAGACGCAAGCGAATTGGAATCTTCTTCCTAACTGTCGATAAATGCATTTAAGAAGTGTCGTTTATTCTAAGAATAATATTGGTGTGAATTTCAAGTATTGAACGAAATATAAATATATCGAAAAATGTAGTAAAAAATTAATTAATTTCTGACATTTATTTAAACAGAACTTTTATTTAAGCTACTTATAATTATAATAATAATAATAATAAGAATTTAGTACATATTGTACTGAGAATAGTTTTATAATAATAAAAATAACTGATTTTAATAAAAATATAATTTTTAATAATATTTATCACTATTCAGATGAGAAGATTGCAAAATATTTTAAAAATTATAAGTTTGTACAAAAAAATACAAAATTATAAACATTTATTTTTCATCAAAAATTGCATTTATATTAAAAATAATATTATATTTATTATTCTATAGAGATTTATGGATTTATATAAATACACAGAAATTTATACGCACAGTCACTTTTATGCAAAAGTATCTTCATGATTTCTATGCTAAGACACTTTTATGCAACTGATGAACAAAAGGTATTGAAAGTTATATGAATGGAGAAAAAGAACAAACTATTCTTCATTCAAAAAAAATTTCCTCCTGATTCAAACAGTGGCTCTACCGTTACATTTCACGAGTTGTAATGGCCAAAAGGAGAAAGAGAGAGAGAGAAACGTGAACACCCAATTAAAGCGTACTTTAATGAAGTGTTATACAGTTCCCATGTTACATATGAAACAGTTAAATGGGATGAAAAGTAACCGTACACGATATATAATACGTAAAAAATAGTACTAATAACGATATCTTTTAAATGGATATAATTTATTCATATAATAAAGATTATTTCACAAAAATATATTAAATATAAAAGAAGCGATAAAATGAAAAAAGAAAGCATCCGTGTTATTATTATATTACATGCAATATATATATATATATATATATATATATATAATACACTTTATTTTATCTTCTCTGCTTCATTTTTTTCCATATTTATTATAATTGTTATTTCATTTAATTGATCATCTCATCATAATATCGGTTGTGTAATATTACGTTACTTATCACGTAACATTATCATGATTTACATTTGCGAATTACAGAGACAATATGGTACACATGCAGTGGCGAACCGAGCGGAATAATTTCAACCGATAATTCGAACATTGTAATCCATTTAATAAGGTGTTTAATTGCGCACTTTCGTGCATCATAGCTTATATCAATGCAAAAGAGTGATAGCTAATTAGAATCACCGACCCGGTTGCCCTTGACTCTATCGAACTATTAACTTGGATCGCGTGTCTGAACGCGACTTGTTTCATTAGCGGATTAGCTTGATTCGTTTAGTCGTCGGCGACGACAATTTCGATCAATTAAGTTAATGCACCTGCAGAGCTGCGTACCACTGCCACGCGATACATGGCTACGCCTTTTTATTCATTACATTTGCTTTCATTACAAAAATGCAATAAACGAACAAACAATTATGCCGTTCTTGATGATTGAAAAAAAAAGATAATTGTAATAAACTCCAGCGATTATATTGTATTATAATAATATATTATTCAAAACTTTATAAAACTCGCGAATGAATATAAATAAACGAAGGTTTTATTACATTAGTAATAATCATCTTAAAATAATGTGCGATGTTATACAAGATTTCTACTTAAAATATCAAAATAATTGGAAAATATATATTGCAAAAGTAAGAATGAAAAGAATGAAAAGCCAGAAACGGAGAGAGAAAGAGAGAGAAAAGATAAAATACATATATAAATTTAAAATAAATATATCTATAAGAGAGTATTTTATATTTTTTGTGCGATTATTTGCGCATAACTGATATTTATATAAAATTTGAGAATTTTCCTGAAAAACACACTCCGTGAAATATTAAATATTGTAATAAAAATTTAAATGTGTGTTATAAAAGTAAACATAAATTCTAGCATATTTTCGCAGTGATTCTTTGCCATTTGCACTAGTCAATTTTCTAAATAAATTTACCAGATAGTTGACATTCTCGAAATACCTTTTCCGCATATCATATCGGGTTTCTATCTGGACGAATTATCGATGGAACCAGTACCATTTTGAAGTTTCAAGAGTCACAAACTTGAAAATAATTATACTGATGGCTACCAGGTAACTTAATTAATTCTCACTTTTTGCACGCCGAAACATAATAAAGTCTACCAACAGAAAAATATAGTTTACGATAAAAGTATTAGGTTCTTTATGAAAGTGATAAAAGACGGAGAACCGTGCTGCGAGAGAAGTAGTGAAATATTCGGTTTGCCCTTATAACTCGACACGTACTTCCTTATCGTATGAAGTTGCGAATGCAATATCCATTACATGCTTTATTATCCGTTTCAAAAGTCATAAATACTGATATAAAGTCTTATTACTTTTTTGACAATGTAAAAAAGTAATAAATATATTATTTGAAACTGATCAACATTTAATATATTTAGAGTTATCGAAATGCGAAATTGATAGCACGTATTTACCTCTTTTATTAAAATATTTAAAAATATAAAAAAGGAAATAAAATTATACATCTTTATAAAATTGTATCATTTTACAAAGTAAATTAATTCCATTTAACTTATATTTTGTTGCGCTCAGTTTGAAATCGGATAAAGTTTTATGTAATATTAAAAATTGTATTCTAGTTTCGTTTATACGATGTTCAACTTTATCTTTATCTCTTCCATTTAATTATAATTAAGAATAAGAAATGATAAATTATTAATCAGTTTAATTAAGTTTATCCTCACTCTACTTTTCCACGCTATGTATCGATCATAATCTTTTCTCTCTACTCATCCTTTAAACCACTCCCAATTAACCTTTATAGACACCATCGTCGTCGACAAAAAGGGTTGGTTGTTAAAGCGCATGTAATAACTTTGCATTTTTTTTTAGCAAAAAATTTAACGATCTTTAACAAAAATTATGAAAAACTTTTTCCTACATGGAAATTATTATTTAATGTAATAATATCTCGACGATAACAATATAAATATATATCATAAATTTTTTTTAATTTGAAATATATTAAAAACATATATACACACGCAATATAGTAATACAATATAAATATATTAAATATAACATTACAAATAACACTTTATACCATATATCTACATAATATAAGTATACATACAATATATTATACATATAATTTAATACACATACAAATTGAAATTTTAAAATATTATAAAGCAATATATATATATTAAAAGGAATTTTTACGATCTGATTTATATTTTTGTACTGCATAATTAATAAAGTATTATTGTATTTACATATAATAGTAATACATTAGAAATGCTCACATAATATAATAATTGAGAGACCAATCATATAAATATAATGTGGAACTATTACTTTTACTTTCGAAATTTATTATAATATATTATATCATATGACAAATTTCGCTCATACTTAAAGAGAGAGAGAGAGAGAGAGAGAGATTTAATGTTTAAATTAAATAATTACTTAAGCTTGACTATAATTAAAGTTCTCGCAATGCAACGTTATAACTTTATGCAACGTTTAATTACAATACTAAGCTTTGCGATATGAAAGCTCTTCTAAAACAGAAATCAAATGTATCAAGTCAGTAATTCCCTGCTGGATTATGTCTGAAACACGATGTCAGACTTTATTGCCGCACATATGTTGCAAGCAAGCAAGCACATCTCCAAACTACCAATGCTGTAGATATTAATTAGACTTAGTCACATACGCGTACAATATTCCTCTCCTTGATATATTACACTATTATAGTTGTTTATATTATTACTGTAAAAGGCACATAGATTTAAGAATTTTTATCACATAAAAGATGAAAAGTCTCTGCAATAGCATTTAAATTTATTGTATTATTTAGAAATTTAAGTGTGCTTTTTCCAATAAAGTAAGCATTTTCAAGAATTATTTATATCTACTATGTCACTTGTCATGATATGACAAATATATTATATTTTAAAAGTCAAATATGCATTTTATTCGCTTTCTTGTTACAAGTATCTGAAAAATATTTCTTTGCGATAACTATTAAGTATTATATATACAACGTCTTTCTGGAATTTTCTTCTTTTGCACATTTATTACTTTTACATATGTAACATACGAATGTAACATAGAAATGCGACTTTTTTCCAGAGAGTCTCGGCGATGCTATAGGCGACGATGCTGGCGTTAAAGAACTTCAGGAACTTCGTGACAAATACGAAGGAAAACTGACAGCGTCTCTTTATACGGGGACACTTTGCGTCGCCGCAATTGCTTCGCTAGTCGCTCTAGGTGCTTTATGCTTCACTGATTATCCTGTAAGTACCATTGATAATCCTCCATGATGTATTACAACAAATCAAAAAACATTATATATATATATATAGACATTATCTATTTTTTAATGTTGATCAAACAACAATTGTCACTTTAAATTGCCAGTAAGAAAAAGAAAAATAAATTTTTATTAGATATCAATTATTTTTATCTTTCTTTGTAACAACTATAAAATAAAAAAAAAATCAAATTTAATTTTTATATCACTTAAAATGTTTCAATTTTAATTTATCAATCAAAGAACTAAACTTACTTTTACCTTACATTTCGTCTTACTATTTCGTAATTAACCATTATTTTCAAAAATCAATGCTCGTTTAAAGCAAAATGTTCAAGTTATCCAAGTTGAAACATCATTACCTTTCAAGAGTAGAAATTACAAAATGACGATCGAAGCCGTAATTAATTTTCAATTAAAACTCCATCTAGCTCCTCTCCTTTGTAACGGATCGATATCGGTCCCAGGTGCCTCACGGCATACGTATTCTTCGCGAGTAAGTTAACAAGATGTATCCCGACATTGAACCGCAGGGGGTTCGTTAGCAGAGCTCAAGAATTAATATTGATATCGGTGATGCGAAGGTGTTGTAGAAGCTCTTCGAACCGATAGATTCGCTAAGAATACATAAAACCGTACACTAAGATTGAATCAAAAAAGTAAACGGTATCCTTGTCTTATAGAGATTCGCGAAAAGCGCGAAGAACTTAATAACGTGATTTATCTTACATTGAAAAAAAAAAAATTCCTCTTACATTTTCTTTTTCGACATTGAAAAATAATTCGTACGTGAGATCAATCGTCGATAAGACAAATTTGTTTCAAGAGCCTCGAAGAAATAAAGTTTAATGAAAAACTTCGAATTGTAAAAATAAGTAAGTTTTGACATAGCCATCGCAGAAGTAAGTTGATACAACTTATCAAAGTAAACATCACAAGTAAAATCGCAGAAAATTGATCTTTCGTCTGGAAAATATTTTTCAGAAGCTGTTCCACGTGACCGATCTTGTACCTGTATCAACATTGACGACCATGCTCATCGTATCCTTGACACTTTTAGTGGTCACACAATTATCCTCGACTATGACCTCCAAACGATCCAGGATTTTAATAGGCTTAACATCCTCCATCATACTCGGTCTAGGAATTCTAATATTAAGAGGCGTTCTGACCTTGTTCGCCTGCATCCTGTCAATAATCGCCATTTTGCCTAAAATGAGATGGCAAATACCGCTTATCATCGGTTGTATCCTGGTTCTCACGCATGTTTCGAGAAGATTTATCTTTGAGGATCTCTCGAGCTATTACGATGTAATTCAGGTAAATGTAGCTGAGATTTTTAATAATTTCTTTTTTTTTTTAATTTAGTGTATATTGTGTATATAATAAACCACACAATAAAAAAATAAAAGATTTCTTAAAACATGTTTTAATTAGTAAAAAGTGATATTCTATTTTTAGATATATATCGAGAAAATATTAGTAAATAAAAAACAAAACTTTTAAAAATGCTAAATTTCTAATGTTACATTGCAATAAACGATTTATCAATATATTTTAAAATTTATTAGAAACTAAAGTTTCCAAGAATATGCTTTAATCGATATATACGATATATTTTAAATAATCAAATATATTTGTTCAACAGATCCTTGTGGAGATCGTGTTTCTCCTGGCTGCTATCCTCGCAGGTATGTACTATAGGATCCTGACGGCAACGGCCCATCGAAAAACTTTCTCAGGCACAAAGACAGTGATTGAGTCGCGAATCAAACTAGAATGCGAGAGGGAACAGCAGGAGCAATTATTGCTGAGCGTTATTCCCGCTTATATTGCGGCAGAGGTGAGCTATAAAAATGTAGCAAATCTAATTAAAATCTGGATTACGGTTCATTATAGAAGTACAAGCGATGAGTTTTTCGCTTGTGTGTGCTGTGGAAATATGTGTATTAAAACTTTTTACGCGATCATCAATCGACTAATGTTTAATTAAATTTTAGCTCACGATATATTCGGTTTTAAACTATATCATAACTACAAAATTAATTTAATAAAATCGTGCGAGAGGTAAAATTTGTTCTCTAGCAAAAAACAACTAGTTTCTTTAACAGAAGTAAAAGTTAAATTCTAAAGTTAATTTCTAAACGCGATTGTCTTCATCGTACTTTACATATATTAAGTACGATCTTATGATGCAGATCAGTTTAAGAGAGATATCGCGCTGCAATAAAAATCAACTTTCGAGAAGTTCCTCAACGGTAATTAAAGATCGATGTAAAATTTATCTCCATTAAATTGGATTCTGATTAGTAAGAATCTCATTTGAAACAGGAGACGGATAAGATGTATGTTTTATAGCAAAAGTTTTATGTCAGTTATTTATGGGACGCGCGGAGGAGCAATCAGTCGGAAGGCCTTCGTGGTCGTGTTAATTACATCTCTGAGAAGAGACACGGCCGTTCGCGCGCATAAGAGCTCCAGAGTATATAACGTTACATAATATACATAAATTCGAGATAGTATCAGAATGTTGGAATCTATCATTAGAACCCAAGAAGTGTGTAAACGTTCCCCCTTTACACAAATACTCCTTGTACACACAATGATCCTTTCTATCGCAGTGACTCTGAATTTCACACGTCTTCAATTTTAGATATACATAATCTTTGTTACATATCCAAATTATCATAATAATTATCATAATAATTAAACAAACAGATTTAACGCAAACCCGATTCTCTACTTAGATAGATTTAAGTGTTAACAACTCTATATCTACGATTATTTACAAAAGCATTCTTCATAACAATAACTAAATATGAATATATTTTATACTGTTATTTTTTAGTAATATTTTTTTACTTGCAACTTATTGTATAGAAAATCCGATCAAGAAGTCGATTATTTTTAATAGTACTTACGATGCGAAGCGGATTTGTATTTTATTGAAATCAGTTGCAATTCAGATTCCGATTGTTTCGAATGCAAGCGTTGTTATGGGGATCATATATAACGATATTTACGTATGACATGAATAATTTATGACTTTGAATGAATGATTTGTGTATTAATCTACAAATCGAATACTATTGGCTATATACAATGTTTTGTCCATACGATATTGCATAATGCACAAATTTTCAATTTGGTCATAAGAATATATACACAAATGTTTGAATTGAATATTTGATTATGTTAAATGGTCAATCTAATTACCACAAAGCTTTTATATAAAGAGTACTTTATAAAAGCCTGCAATATGTGTATATGTTTTCATTTTAAAAAATAATTAGTACATTATTATAATATTTTATTGCAGGTAAAAAGAAGTATAATGCTGAAAATGGCGGATGCTTGTCAGGAAGCTAATAAGCATAAGCAAACCACGTTTCAAGAAATGTATGTACAACGACATAATAACGTCAGGTACGTTGTTAAAATTTATGATTCATTTCTTTGATCGTAATCGGATCGAAACGAAACGGATCTTTATATAATTATTTTAATTGACATTTAAAAAAATATCATTTTCCTTTTTACAAATTCGAAATAAATAAATATATTTGAATTAATTATATAATTTTAATTCTGTAAAATAATCAACATTTATATCTTAATTGTTTCTTGATATCTGTCCTACGAGAAGTTATTTATACAAATATCCGTTTGAATGTACAACGAGAAAAGTTAACGTTAAAAATAATGTAAAGTCATATTTCGTAAAATCAAGAACAAAAAAATAATTTAAACAGTGTTTTTAAAAGACGCGTATTTAGTTTTTTCGACGATTATATCGAAAATAATAAGGATTATATCGATTACATCTCTCGAATACATCAGATACATCGAATTAAATGCACGCAGCATAGTCGCATATCGCTTTTGATTGCTCCTTCTTTTATGCCTCGTACAGCAATGTCTGAATTTAAGTCACGTGTGTACGCGATTGTGCAGCATCCAATTTAATTCATATGCACTTTAAACTTCAAACGATCGATCAAAGGCAAATTTTTTCTCAATATGCTTCTGCTTTAAGATATATTTTTTAGATGCTCCCAAGATTAATAAGATAATGTAAAATAAATGATGTTGAAAATATAAAATTTAATAGAAAAATAAATTACTCTATACAAACATAAATTTATTCTTTATATTAATATTTTTTAATAAAGTGTTAGGTTACGTTAAATAATTTTTTAAAAATCTTCTTGATTTCTTTGTTTATGTAGAAAAAATACACATAATATAAAACTATTATACTTAAATTATAAATATATTTATAAAAAACGATTGTAAAATCTGTCATTTATGTCTTAAATATCTTTATATTTTGAGAAAATTTGCACAAGAGATGTAATTTTGAAATTAAAATATTTTTGTTGCGTAGTATTCTTTATGCGGACATTGTCAACTTTACACCTCTATCGGAACAGCTCTCAGCTTCCGATCTCGTAAAGACTCTCAACGAGCTCTTCGGCAGGTTTGATCAAATAGCACAGGTAAGAGAGCAAACTAAATCTAAATTAAATTAACTTATTTTATCTTCAATTAATTTTTCAGTTTAAGTAAAAGTAAACTTTTGAATTTGATAAAACGCTTTCTGTGATTGCATAAAAGAATTATTTTGTCTATAAAAAGATGCGTATAAAATAAATCATTCAATATACATATTTTCATTATATATTTTCCTTTGTTTATTAATATACGTCTAGAAATGTATTATTTTTGAATTTGATTTCAACACGAGACAAGCGTTCAATGTTCGGATCAATAAAAAGAGAAAAAACCACTAGATCTTTTTGTTCGGTATACGTATTATCGTCATCTACTAACTTAAGATTGACTAGGGATCCATTAATGCAGAGTAAATAAAATATCTGAAACCTTTTACCCCCTTTATCAACAGACCCGATATATACGATCGTCTATAGCTTGTGCAAAGAAAGACAGAAAGTGTGTACTTTTAATTTGTACGATATGTAAGAATAATATTCAAGCATTTCTAATTTAATAACATTCATTATTTAATAAAAGTTATTTTTTAAAATGCACAAACATTTCATTTTATTATAATTTTAATATAAACAAAATTTCTAATATTTTTGAAGAATTTTTTAGTTTTAGTTAGGAAAACTCTCTTCCGCTTGTATGTATGATAATATGATATAATAATCGTTGAAAATTTTTTGTGACTCAAAGAAAAAACATGTTACATTAAATGCTGCAATTTTAACAACTATCTGATATTTATAAGCTCCATTTGAAGGATATTTCTGATTTTAGTTTGTGCGTTTACCTCCGTTTAACGATTCAAACAGAACATTTTTCAGCAGCGCAGGCAAATTGAATTCTTCCGTCAATCTGTCAACACGGCTTTAAAACAGAGTTCCTCTTAACTAAATAAATTTCTCGGTTCGTGATTCGACATAAATAAATCTCCATCAAAAAAGTATGAAATACTAATACAAGTACATAGCACTTATTTGTTTTTTATTTTATTTATGCGTAATAAATGTTTATACTTCAAGTTTGCCATAATCCATTGCAATGTTATTCGGTTAAATGTGTTTGTTTTAATATATTGAAAATTACATCTTTTGAAGTTTGTAAATTGTGTAGCTTATTACAATTCAGTATTTGTAAAAAGCACAAATAAAAACATAATCTTATAATCTTATATTATTTTTTTACATTTTTATATCTCATTATACCTTTTATATTATATTTTTACATTTTTATACTCGAAGCTTATAAATATTAAATAATTTTTCTTTTATCTTTTTTTATATACAAAAAGTGAGCACTAAAAAATTCTATTAAAATAAAACTTATTTTTATTTTTTCACATTTATTCGTTCCATCACATGTTTTATTATGTAATTAACTCTAATTTATAATTTCCTACATCTTCCTAAAGCTTTAGCTATAAATATGTATAAGACTTTTGTAGTTTTAATTTTGTTGAAAAAATTAAAAAATTAACTCCAATTTTAAACGGAGCTTCTGAATTATTAAAAAAATTTTGCCTGATGAATACAAACTATAGTTCTCCCGTTGAATAATAAATGACAACCAATTTTAAAACGCAAATTAAAATACATTACATTTAAAAAAATGCTTTCTATTTTTTGTTACTACGTAAATAATTTGAATGTACATAGATTGTGTAGTGTAATATTTTTATAAAAATGCACGTTAGAGAAAAAAAAATCCTACGTGTATATTTTACATAATATAATAGAAAATAAGATGAAAGCACAGAGAGAGAAATGAAAGAAAATGGAAAATCGCAATGCATTTTGTAATTTACAGTGGTAGAGTTCTGCAAAAATGATAGATTATTTTGGCTAAAAAATAATAAACGAGATAGCGTGATGTGTTATATTGCGACGAGGGTTGCACTTTTTTGACAAATATTGAATGTCGTTCAATCAAACTGTGATAGAGTGATGAAGAGTTTCTTTCATACATATCTGCTGACACACATATCTCGTTTGCAAAAATGTGTGCAATTTGTTTCTCGCTAACGGCTGTCTTTCATTTTTCTTTTCCTGAATTATAACATTGATTCCAATTTGCAAAAATTATATCTACTAAATGTCGATAAAAAATTAAATATAAAGTATTATTATATTATATATAATAATAAATATCAAAATTAAAAATAAAATTTTCATGCTATCGTGACATACATATTTTCTAGCTTCAATAAAAAACATTGATTTATTAACATGTAAAACTTAATTATGGTCATGCATGAAAAATTAACTACAGAAGAGGAGTTTCGCATTTTAATGGGATAATTTGAATTCGATAAAAATGCTAGAGAAACGTAGTTTTATACCGTTCTTTGTATTTTCCACACATCACAAAGACAAGTGCTTAGACCCGATTGCACCAACATTATTTTGGATTTAAGTGAGACTTGAACATGTGTCTATCTTTATCTTTCTTTCTAAATGAATAAAGACAGATATATATTTAAGTCTCGCTTAAAGCTAAAATAATGTTGATGCAATCGGGCCTTAGACTAATAAATCTGCAGTCTAATAAGGCTATGAGAGAAGACAGAATGTACAGTATTGCGTACTTCTCTTTCATAATCAAATGCATTCTTTCTCTCTGGAAAAGAGAAAGCATGGACTTCCACGTCATGTTACATTAACGTGGAAGATTGCTTTCGAAACGACAATGAAACATGATAATAAACAATATTCTCGAGTTTTGGAGGAAGCAATGCTTTAACACATTGAGAAAAAATTTAGCATCTCTTAGCATTATTGAGATAAAAAAGTCTACAACTGTTCCCTTTTAAAAGAATTTTTATGGATTTTTATGAAAAAGTCGAAATATTCAATTTTGTGTAAACAATACGTATCAAAAATGACATTTAATAATTACTTTCATAATATTTTATGCCTACATCTTGATTGGCAATATTTTTTATTTATTAGTTTTCATTATTTCTTTTAGAGTTTTCAAAACTATTTGCCTAAAAATTGTAAACTCATATCAACAACTCGTATCGGCAAAAACTAATATTGATTTACAAATACACGACATGCATTTCCGGCGCTGAAGGGATTGCATTCGCGGACGAGCGGATTTTTAAAATTGAGTTGCATTTATTTTTCAATTCTCTCGTATGACCGCAACAGATTGTCGTTATCAATCAGTAGCGTTATCGATCACGCAAGTTTTAGTATGTAATTTATAAAGTCAAATGTTTGGTCGGAAAAGCTAAAAGCTTAGCTGGCTAAGAACTTGCTAAATCTCGCCCACTGAGGGTCACGTTGCAAGCGCCCCAAGGCCTCCGGCTCTTTAAGGGATCGCATAACTCGCTTTTATAGCAGCCGGAAGGATTTATAGCGTCACACCCGAGGCATGGATCCAAGTGCTACACGCTGGTCCCTGGTCCAGCGCAGATAGCTGTATAAGCTGTGTGCGTGTCGTTCTGCAGATCGTCTTCTCTTCATTTCCGAGTTTGCGAAAGTCATTTCGTGCTGACCGAGCAAAAAGACCAAACTACTTACACGTGCGACTTGAGTCGTTGGGTTTGATTTTCTCGAATAACTATTTTTGCCATTGTCTACGCATTACGGTTTTGATAAGATTTCACACAAATCAAGCTATAAATGTTGCCACGTGTTAGAGAAGACGCGTAAAAGAAAGAGTTAATTTTGATAAAAGTCAATTCTAACTAAGCTAATGCTAGCTAAAATTGATAAAGATTATATTACAAATCCTCTAATTTAGTAAAATTATTTTCTAAATATTTAATTAAAAGATTTATTTTTAAAGAACATGTTGAAATTCAAAAGCAATGAAAAATTTGGCTTCCTGCCAACTAAGACTATTATACTTTATTACTCTATAAAAGCAGAGAATATAGAACTTTTATTTTAACAATCAATTTTCTAAAAATATTCAGAGTTCTTTAGAAATATGTCATTAAATTTTTCAGGCATAAAATTTTTACCAATTGCTGTAATTTCCAATTATCGAATATTGGAATGTTTAAACATACTTTGAGAAGGATTAAATATCCGATATATTGCAGGAAGTGCAATCGAATATCTTCGCGAAATATCAACAAATCCGCGTATACTTAATTGTTTATTATGACTGCGCACGGGTAAAGAACAGACTTCCAGATGGTAATCGTAATAACGATGAAAATGTGCCAAAGGCATACCAATCGATGATGGAATTATGCTGCGGATAAATTCCGCATCTTTAGAGAATCTTACTACACGTTTGCGTTGTATTAGTCACGACTGTTCTCGATAGACGGTGGTTATTTCCATAATTTTCCGATCGGCGGAAAAACCACGTTGACAAAATTTTCCAAATTCAATTTCCTTCTTGCTAGTTAAACTGAAATTTATTGCCGATGATTTCAGACCCGGATGTATGCGACGTAATCTTCTGCAGCTCGTAACTTCTTGTTCCTTGGATCGTCGTGTAATGCCATGTAATTAGTGACTTTAGGCGATAAATCGCAATTCGCGAGCAACAAATTATTTCACGATGTAGAAATAATATTATAGAATAATCTCACCTTTAAAAAAATCAATCAACTTTTCGAATAAAATTATGTGCCAAAGTATTGCAATTTTGTCAATTATTTCAAAAAAAGAAATGTAAAAAAACAATATTTTTAAACCATTATAAATAAATAAAATAAAAAGAGAATTGTTTTTCAAAATTATTTTTAATTTATATGTGTTTGCAATTTATATTAGAATTAAAAAAAGTTTTGTATACTCATATTTAATTAAAACACTTTATATTGAAATAACACTTATCAATTTTAACGGAATTACATAAAAAACTGTGTCAAACGAATTAATAGTAGAGAGAAGTTATTATCAAAATTGAAATCACCATTCTAAAAATTTAATTCTGAAATCAAATACAAGAACAATTACACTGTAAACATTTTTATTGCAAATATACTTTTACGAGAAAAAGAAAAAAAATTTATTCGCGACACACATTTGACAAAGTTAAACAGTGTGGTCGAGAGCCAAACTCTATACATACATTAAACATCAAATAAATAATCAAGTTTGATTGAAAAAAAGGATATTTTCAGAATAAATATCCTTTATTATATTATTTCAGAATAAATATCTTTCTTTGTAGATTCTTTGAAGATTAAATAATGTGTAAGATAAAATAATATTGTCATTTAATTATCATTAAATATTGACTATCATAAAATTTTAAATATTTATTGCATTTATAACTAACACGATATTAAATAATAATAATAAAACTCCATTAAGAGAATTAGAGATAGAGAAACCTAAAAGCTGTTTTACATTATTTTTCTTTTGCTTTCTTTTCAATGTAATAAAAAATAATAATGCTTCGCAATTTATATAATAATCGTAGCAATTCTCTCGATTTGTTTCCCGATAATATTTCATTGAATTTCATGGTTGATAAAATCGGACTAAATAAGAAAAAGGGAAGAATAGAGGTTCTAAAGAAGAGAGATAAATATAAGCGAATAAAATAGCGATTTAAAAATGCAAGAGAGAGAAAAAATAATAATCTTTACTGAAAATTTCTTAACTTTAAATCAATTATACAGACATACACACACACACACACACACACATATATATATATATATATATATATATATATAGTGTTAGATAATATATTAGAAACAAAAAACGTTTCAAATTTTTTTCTTACAATTTTATATTAAATTTAATTATATTATATTATTAATTTTAATTATATTAATTTTACATAATGTTATGGTATTTATAACAAAATTATAAACTTCGTAAAATATTATCACGATAAACTTTGTTTATTTTTGCATTCTTTTTTATCATAAATCCAAATATATCCTACAAAATGCATATCTTGTTAAATTAGATTGTATCTAAATAAATAATATTAAATTTAAATTAAAGTCTTTATGGAATCTTATCTTTAATATCATCTTAGGTGATAGAAACAGGATTCTCTCTAGATCAAACGGTAACTTATGGGTATATATACTTAAGGTTCTATATCCGAATTAGATCGGATTGTAGTTTAACCGATCCAAATTAGATAGAGTCCAGGTCAGATTCAAGATAGCCTGTAAATTGGGCGTGATGCGAGATGCGACACGAGCCGAGTAAAATTCCAAACTTTATTCTCGATATTTTGAAGCCTACGCGGCCTATTTTGTCACAATACGAGGTATGACACATATTATATAAACGTCGGTAGCATTTTTCCGAATGGATATTGTGGCTTCTAACTTTTCGCATTCGTTCCTTCCTTGCCGTTCGAAACCCAATTGTGTCGAGAGAAGGCGGGATATTCATCTCGCGACACGCTGAGCAGCAATGTCGCAGATGGAAAAACTTTATACCATTTATATGAATGGAATTTATACGCGGGGGTTATCGAGACTTCATCGGGAATGCTTCTGTTCATTTCCATATTTTGCATGCGTATTTATCTAATTATCTACGTAAGCAAATCGCCGCAGGCGATACTCTAGTCTATCTTCGATGAGAAAAGAGAACGACTGTTTCTGGAAAAATAGATTCTTTCAAAAAGACAATTAATTAACAAATGCTTTATTCAACACAATCTTATTATAATAAATAGCATTTATTGAAAATGAATAATGTAACACGGATTTGCGATGGAATCATGAAATTTGTAGTGCTTAATAATATAAATTACTGCACTTCTCATGGCTTCTTAATTTGCGTAACAAAGAGTTAATTGAATTTACAATAGAATGTTAATTAAACAGATATTGTAACTAATGAAAACTATCTATAGGAGAAAATTTGTAAATTATTACAAAACTTTTTTTTATATAATATAATATAAATGCAAATGAATAGTTTATATAAATAAATATTATTTTCGAAAATTATCTTTCAATCTCAAAACTGAGAGATTCTATAATTGCATAACGAAGACTTATAACTTCTTTTTGTTGTTACATGAATATTTATGTGGAATTATTAATGTCGCGATACAGTAAAACTTTTGTATTAAATGCAAAAATTTTGTACGCATCTGATAAAAGAATGCAAAAAAATTATTCCGACAATTACTAAAAAATTGATCATTATATAAAAAAGTATATTATTTTTTTTACTTGAAATTTTCCACTTTTAATAATCGTGTTGAGTGAGTTAAATTATAATATAATTTTGGAATATATTAAATAATAAATTGATTTACGATTTGTAGGATAACCAGTGCATGAGGATCAAGATTTTAGGCGATTGTTACTATTGCGTTTCTGGGCTTCCGGTATCTCGTCCGAATCATGCTTATAATTGCGTGAACATGGGGCTGCAAATGATTGATGCTATCAGGTAAGGGTGAAATAAAATATAACAGAGAATTACAGCATGTTACTAACGAGCGACAGCTCGTTACGAAAGCTTTTCTCTGTCAATTTTTTTAAATTGTTATCCGAAGCGGAATAATGTGAAAAAAACGTGAAAAATAATTGCAACGTTACTTCTATATGCAGAAGAAATTTTTTCTATGAAAGATATGGAATATTGTGACATTACATCGTTGTAACGTTCTTCTTCTTTCTCTTTTATTCTTTCGTATAATACGGCAAATAATATTATTAATAAGAAAAAAATTTTAAGTTTGTAATAACTTTTGCTATTAAATTATATATTATTAATCATTCCACTAGCTTGAAATTGTTAGAAAAAAAATGTATTTTTAATAACTTCATAATTATTTAATTTTTGAATTACTTTCAGCAAATATTATGCATGTAGTCTATGTATATATTTCTATTTATACATTACGGAAAATATTTAATTTTATTATTGAGAAACACAGTAATGAAACAAATTTTATAATATTTTTTTTCAAAATTTTCAATAATTTTCTAACATCATTACTTTGGTAAATAGAAAAACAACTAAAACAATAAGCAATAGAGAATGCACATTAAATCAATTATATGATTCATTATTACACAGCTAACTATTTGCATTCTTGAATAATAGTTGATATCTCGATGTTCTACACATATCTCTATAGTTTATCACATATTGCGCTTTATTAATTACACTTGTTTTGCCGACGGCATTGTTCACAAATTGAAATACGATAATTTAGCACGCACAGATCTGATTATATGATTGATATACTGTCGCTTAGTTACGTATGCATTAATTGGATTTATGGATCATTGTGAATCAAAGGACCGATGTAACCACAGTTGTGTCCTCACATCTCTCTCTCTCTCTCTCTCTCTTTCTCTCTCTCTCTCTCTCTCTCTCTCTCTCTCTCTCTATGTCTCTCTTTCTCTATATCTCTGTCTCTCTGTCTCTCTCTTTCTCTCTCTTCATTATCTTTCATAATTTCAATAGCTCATTTATTTTTAAAAATTCTTGTATTTTCTTTTAATAAGTGCTATTGAGTATTTGATATCTCATTATATTTTAATAACAAGCTCTAATGCATTAAATAAAAAATCTTTTCTTTAGATTATAATTTTTTGTATCAGTAATGAATCTTATCTCGAAATATATACTTGACACAAATATATAGTTAATATAAATATGTATAAATAGTATAATCACTACATGTTTATATAATAAATAGAAATCAATATATTTTTCGTCCGATTATATAGAGTGAATCATGGAAAACTGACAATTTTCAAAGAATAAGTAAATGAAATAAATAAATAAAATATAACTTAAATATTTATTTTTCAGATAACTAAGAAAATAGAATTATATGCTATTTAAGTATATTACTCGAGAATATTCATTTAAACAAATTTTTTTTTTAATTTTTACGTTTGTCAAATTCTACATTTATCCTACATAGTCTATTTCCTGTATATTGGCCTTGGAGTTTGTTAATATACAAGAAAAAAATTACATTTACCAGACAATATAGTGCAAACAACAATGCGAAATCTGCATGATAGACTAGAGCAATATAGAATAAATGCGCAGGATATTTGACAAATGTGAAAAATTTTTTTTAATTAAAAAAAAATCGCAAAATATTTTCAAATGACATTCTATATCCTATTGTCTGACAAGAAATAAATATTGAAGTTATATTGCATTTATTTATTTCATTTCAAAAATTGTCATGTTTTCGTGACTCATCGTACATATCGCGACATACATATGATTGAGAAATTCTTTTGAAAGCAATAATGAATTGATGAAAGACGGATAACATTGTCGCTAAGCTTAATTAAATTTCAGCTAATTCTCAAATTGTCATCCCTATATTGAATTTATATATCATTTCTCATAGCATCACAATTGTAAATACTAAATGAAAATTGCATCAATTAGATTTTAAACACTAAAAAGAACCGGAGACTTAAACTTTCGTTTATTTTAAATATTTTCAAGCGTGAGTCGCGTATTAAATAAACAAAACTCATGTTCGGGCAATCGTTGAATTTAATGGGAGTAGCGAGCGTGATAAGTGCTAGCGCGCGCGTAAGTGCAGGACGAAGTGGTATTCGCAAATTACATCTCTTTGCATGTAGGTTTGTACGCGAGGCCACCGGTTTTAACGTCGACATGAGGATAGGGATTCACACGGGGAACGTGTTATGCGGAGTTCTCGGACTGCGGAAATGGCAATTCGACGTGTGGAGCGACGACGTGACTCTGGCTAATCACATGGAGAGCGGCGGTCTGCCTGGGTAAGACGATTCAACGCTATTGCAAACTTCTCCACTTGCATTATCCCATATGGCATTCCGGTAGAGTTGATAGTTGATGTATATAATAACATCATACTACATACAAAGTGAAGTACTTAACGTTGGCATTAGGAATATTTTTCTTAAGCAATTTTGAAAACGGAATTTTTTCAATCAAATGTCGAATACTGTTAAAAAATAAACTTGTAATAATTTCATAATAATTATTTTTTTTCTATATCCATTTTTTTTACTGGAATCGCGTAAAACTCCGAGATTGAAAATATATTTTATTGTATATAAATAAGATGGGATTATCTCCAATTTTATTATATGTAAGTAAGATGGGATCATCTTCAATTTATCACAGTAATTTATAATAAAACTATACAATTTTGTAATGCTTTATATACGTCAAATATATTATTGATCAATGGTTTCTCTTACAAGATAATGATTGATTATTGTGTATAAATAATTATAAAGTAATTATCTACTTATCATTATATGTACTAAAGTAATTATTATTTATTTATCATTATACTAACAGCAATTATTTTCAATCTTAAGGAGGGTTCACATAACGAAAGCTACTCTATTACAACTGGGCGATCGATTTGAGGTCGAGCCAGGTAATGGAGGATCTCGGGAAAGTTATCTCGCTCAACACAAAATAGAAACTTTTCTTATCGTGCCACCCAAGGTAAGTGAGAAATCCATCTATCATCACTTAAAATACATTTTCGAGTACTCTAACTCTCTCCCATCGTTGATGCTATATTTCTGCTACATTCTTAAGTTATAATTACAAATTTTTTTTTTTTAATCTTGCTATGTTAATGCTTTATTTTATCAAAAACAGCATTGCCGAAATAAGAACGTAGACACGATCTCTATTCTCATTTATTTGCCATAGTAGTACGTACTTTATCCTCGTCGGTGCGAAGTAATTAATGACATTGAAGGCGGAAATTGAATTACAGGCGATTTATACTGCAGCAGTAGCACAATAATTTAAATTGTAAGATAGTAAATGCTTTTCGCGCGTGGAATAGACCTCGATGGAACTAATTAGAAGTAAATATTTTAGTATTTTAATTTAATACATTTTTATTTGTGATGTAAAATTATTGTAAAAATTGTACTGCTTAAACCAATCTTGCTATATTTTATAAATAACAATATTAAATAACTCTTATAAACTTCTAACAGATATATAATTTAATATAGCTGTCAAAACATAATATTACATAATATTATATGTATAATATTTCTATAGTAAGTATTATTAGAATTATATATTTTATATAGAATAACTCATAAAACTTTAACTCTCGGAAAACGATGCTATTCATTTCTTGATTGAAATACGAAAATATCTCTGAGAATTATCTTGTTAAGCGAACGGACAGTTTTCAAATTGTTTTCTTTATAAGAAAAAACAGAAAATCCGCGAACACCGACGAATAATCCATTATAAAGCGACGGTAAATTTCATTCATAAAACAGAAAATTCGGGTAAATTGCCCGCATCTTATCTCTATATGAACGAAGTTTGGATCGTAATACTCAGTTTATCGCCTTGATGAATATACCGGCGTGATCTCGTTAAAAAGTTGTTTAAAAGCTCACTAAGTCTATCCGCGAATTTATTCATGTCTTTTCCGGTATTCGTGTCTTATCCAAGGATATTCCATTTTTCTATGCGACCTATAACTTCGCATAGATTTAAATCTTCTTTACAAGTAAAAGTACAAAGACGTTTCTGAGAAAAATTCTATCTTATAATAAAATTTTATTGTATAAAACATGTATTCATATTTATATTATTTTCACGTATAAGATACGCATTTGATAATAACGACCATAATTTATTATTTCTATTATTTGAAATTTATTCGTCGTATCTCGTGGATAAAATAAATATAAGTAATAATTGTTCTTTTAACAAGATATCCCGATATATAAATGATTCTTTTGTGTAAATAAAAATTTAATATTTTTTATTTAAAATATTTAAAAAATAATGTATATTATTTATATTTTTAACGCAATTGTACTTTAAAATCAAAATGAAATGTAATATATTGTTTTCTAATACAAAGAAGATATAACATATTGTTTCCTAAAACAAAGAAGATGCTGATAATTCTTGCTTGCTGCAGAAAAATCGAGAGGAAAATGGAATGGAAAATGGTGGAAATCGTATACAGGGATCTGGACCAATACCTTCCAGGTGTGTTCTACAATCCCATTGAATCCGATTCTGATTAAAAACATGGTTTATGCGAAAATATCAACATCATAAGAATGATATCGCAACACTAAAAGCTTTTGTTGTTGATATTATATTTGCCGTTATCTCATATGTAAATAGAAAACTGCAATATTCTCAATATTTTTTATAAATTTTTATATATATTTATTATATATTTATTATTGTCTCCATATATACGTATTATTTTTTTTTAATATTCCATCGATATGATTTCAATATCAAATTATTAACGTTAAATGATACTTTGCATGATTATAAATAGCGAATAACATAATACATATAAATAATATATTATTACTTATATTAAATAGTAAATAACATAATAAAATAATATATTATTATTTAAGATTTTACTTAACATTTATTAATGTAATAAATGTGTATAAAATATATTTTACAATAGATCAAGGCCTAGTAGCAAAATGACAAAATACGTGGAATGTTGGGGTGCGGACAAACCTTTCGCTAATATAGCGGAAGCAACGTTAGCGAAAAATATTGGCCTAACAGTAAGTTGTTATTTTTATTGTATTAATATAAATAGTTTTAATAAAATAATTAAAAAATGCGCTGCTTTTATTTCTCGACAGAGCATCGCAATGATTGAATCAAATCTATTGGCGAACAATGCCAGCTGCTTTGACATGCAGTGAGTTACACATATTTTAATTGATTTATGTCAATCGAATCAACATAAATTAAGATTGTTTATTTGATATCGCATATAATATGCGTTGATTTTAATTATTCAAATTGATGGCTAAATTTAATGATTCAAAATAACAATTATTTCTCTGCATTATGTCACTCTTCTCTCCGTAATGTGTGGCACACGCGGTACATATACGTAACTGTTATTAATGCTTCAATATAATTCTTCAAATAAATATGATTTTGACGCAACAAATAAGAGAATCATACTGTTAATGAAAGTAAATCAATTATATAATTTATGCAATATATAAGAACGTTTTTAAATTTTTTTCTACTATATAGACAATGGTGCGGTGGAAGTGAAGGGATGTCACCCTTTACTTATTGGTTCAAAGATAAAAGTCAAGAACAGTTGTATCAAGAACAGAGGGATGAGCAATACCCTTGGTACGTCGTGGCTTCCAACGTGGTTTACATGATCATGTTCTGCATCCAGATTATTTATTTACCAAGGCGAGTTCTTGTAACAAGCTAACCGAATGTTTAATACTCGGTTCAACTTCACGGAAATATTACCGCCTGACGATATAACATTAAAACTTATAAAACCAATATACCTGTGAATCTCTATAAATAAAATTACATCGTCAGTCGTATGATACTTTTAACAACTTTTACCTTTTTGAAACTAATAATACAAAATTATTATATTATTGGAAATATTTACTTTAAATAACTTTTATTTATTTAACTTAATTAAACGAATTTAAAACTTAATAACAAGTTTTTCACATGTAATGCTAAATTGGCAAATTATTTCAGCTTCTATTAATTACATATTCGATTTTCTTATCGATATAATGACATTTTTAAATAAATGAGAAAAATATGTTTACTCAATATTTTGAAAAACTTCCTCTTTTACTTACAGAAGCATCGCGGTTTATGGTTGCTTTGCAGCTGGTTTAGTATCCCTAATTATATTTGCCGCTATTTCATGGTTTAGCGGAAAAGTCGACACTAGCAATGACGAAGAAACGAATCGAATCGCACTTAGCCGTGGTATCAGAATAACAGTGTACTTAATAACGGCTTTACTAGCTATCGGCTCATCAGTCATTAGTTTGATTGAAGTCGATCCGACTGCTAAATACATCGTACCAGTGCGTATGTTTAAAAATAATATTACTTTTAATAATAAAAAAGATAAAATTGTAGCATGTACTACTAAATATCCTTTCACGCGTCTAATCAATTTATTATTACATTTATAATTTAATAATTTTATTACCACATTAATATTAATATTGAAAATTAGAGATTTGAAGATACAAGTTTAATAAACAAATGATATTTCTCTTACTGACAATGAGAAAGTTAAAAAGAGATCACAAAACATTCTAACAATTTGTATATTTATTATACTTTTTAATTGAAGTCTATTTACTAATTTTCTTTTTATGTTTTATCTTATTAAAAAAATATTTCTTGTTCTATTAATTTTATAAACTTTTACACAATTCTGTTATTTGTTAATTGAAAATTACTCATTATTTATTTTTTTTTTTTTTGGTTAGTATAAGATTCTATCAAAGCACGCTTATACACATATATATATTTACTTTCTAAATTTTGCTCGATAAATAATATTTTCAGCTGTACATTTATTCCTCGGCAATAGCATTGGTGATTGGCTGGACCCACTTGAGGGTGGGTTTCTTGTTGAAACTGAATGTAATGCTTCTTTCTATTGCCGTAATACTCGTAATTTTCTCTCAAGCACCAGTCATTCAGCTGTATTACGAGAGTTCTGATATCAAGTGAGTGATGCGACACTCTCGAGACTCGAGCAACGTTTATATTAATTGCAAACTCGCTGAAAAGCACTCCGTTATCGTGAGCCACGTTCCTGCAGGTTTTATGGCGTTCATTATCTAATGCAAGTAGGATATCTACTGGCGCTCATCAGTCTGATACTTCACATTCTCGATCGACAAGTGGAATACACATCCCGAACGGATATCCTGTGGAAGAGCAAGCTGAGAGTCGAGCAGGATGAGGTGGAGACCATGAGAGGCATTAATAAAATTCTCCTGGAGAACATATTGCCGGCTCACGTAGCCGATCATTTTTTAGCTACGAGGACTACTCAAGTGAGTTCTAAAAAACTTTTGTCTTTCATTTTTATTTATTTTTATTCGTTATTCGTTATTATTTCCATTATAATATCTAAACAATTAATATCATCTTTCATCAGGAATCACTCATTGAATTAATCAGAAATTGTTTAATTTAGTTAATTTATACATTTATATATCATAATTATCAAAATTTACAGATACTTTGTAACAAAGTCAAATACATAATTAATTCAATTAAGCATTATTATGATGCACATTACAATAAAATTCATAGTGGTTATATCAATAGAAAACACAAACAAATTAATTACTTTTTTTTTCTCTAAACATTTATTAATATTTAATAATATTATTATTAAAAATACTATTAATAAATATTATTTCTTAATAATATTTATTAATAACATTTCTAATAATTATACTTTTTTTATTATAAATTATACTTTTAGCAAAATAACAATTATTTCACTGACTAATTTTGATATTATTAATTATTACCTAGTTAATTATTTCCAGTAAAAATTTTTCAGACTATTTTCTCAGAGTTATATAGGCAACTTATCATCTAATTCTAATAATCATTATTTTAAATTAATAGGAGCTCTATCATGAAAGATACAGCAGTATTGCTGTAATGTTTGCATCGATTCCAAATTACAAGGAATTTTACGACGAGACTGACATAAACAAGCAAGGTCTTGAATGTCTGCGTTTACTCAATGAGATCATCTGCGATTTCGACAAACTCTTACTCAAGCCGAAATTCTCAGGGATTGAAAAGATCAAGACGATAGGTAGTACTTACATGCTAGCATCTGGCCTAAGTCCGGGAAAAGAAGATGGTGATAGCAAGGTAAGAACTCTAGATTAAAATCTCGAACTATCATTAGTTTTTTCTGAAATCTCTGGTTTGTTTATAAAGATATTTGTAATAATTAATAGGTTTGATTTAATTAATTTTGAGTTTAATTAATATTTACTCTAATCTAAATTAAAAAAAACTCATTTACATATTTACACACAAATGTAAAGAACAATTTTACAAGATAAAAAATACAAAATTTTTTTGTTATTTTTTTATATTTTGATAGAAGATTTAAAAATAATATTATCTATGTTATTTATTTTATGTAGGACTTACTGAAGCAACAAGATCACAACGTAATCGTACTTGTCGAGTTTGCCATTGCGCTTATGACAATCTTGGATCAGATCAATAGAGATTCTTTTCAGAGATTTAAATTGAGGATGGGTGAATATATTGAAAATTATTAGAACAATAAAGGAAGACAATTTATTTATTAACATTAATATAACATTATTATAACATTAAAATATTATTAATATTATTAGTATATGTATAGTAATTAAATAAGCTTAGTAAGAGCTATAACATATTAATAAGAGTTTATTAAAAATATCTTCTTATTGTGTCGTTCATAATGATAATAAGAAATATTTTTAGTAAAACAATTTGTAAAAAATTGCGTGTGTTAATTTGTCAATTATAGTTATCAATAAAATTTATTAATATTATAATGAATATTTTGTTTAACTTAACAAAGTATAAGTATAATCAACATCTCTTGTCATAGGATTAAATCACGGTCCTGTGATAGCGGGCGTCGTGGGAGCTCAAAAGCCACAGTACGATATTTGGGGAAACACAGTTAACGTGGCTTCGAGGATGGACAGTTGCGGTGAGATGGGCAAGCTTCAAGTCACCGAGGACACTGCCAAGATCCTCATCGATGCCGGGTACGAGCTCATTTGCCGAGGACCGACCTATGTGAAGGGCAAGGGAACTCTCACTACTTATTTCGTGAAAACGCCCTTTGATGACAAGGAGGAAAACTATTAAAGTACAAATTGTTGGAATGGTCAAATCAAATTTTTAATTGCTCGCGAGAACGAGTAAAATTTTTCCATGGCACTCTATGATCTCCATGAACAAATGTCAAAGTTGCAATAAGCAGAATTCTGCTTATATGCTCGTTTGAGCATATATATGAAAAAGATATAAAAATCAAACGATTCTCGAATTTTAACGATTTGTCTGTTAATATGAAAAATGTGAATGTTAGGTTTATTCGTTTAATTCATAAATAAGATTTTATCTCCTTGTGTGAAAAAGGGAGAAATTAATATAAAAACGTTGCATTTGTCAGAAATGTACTATAATAATCGGATCAATCAAATATTCAAGAATATTGATCTATCGTCTCTGCTGTTTAAAAAATGAATAATTGGCACGATATGAATACGTATGTATTCACGATTCCTATCCTCTTGATGTTCTCTTCCTATACTTAATTGAACAAAGGAAGTAGCGAAAGAATAATTATTGTGTTCTCAAAATAGTTTTATGTTATTAACAATGAGACATCTCATCTACGTGTATCTTGCAAGACTCCACAGAATGGTTGCAGATAAATTTCAAGCGTCAACTCAATTCAATTTTCGACTTATGATCAATGATCATAAATAACGTTACATCGTACCTGCAAATAGAAATTATTTGTATACACATATATAAAATGCATACCTATATATATTCATAATTAATTCACTTTGACAGCTGCAATATATGCAGATTTTGGATAAACACAATTTCATCTCTCTATCGAGAGAAACAACGAGAACTCAATCAATCATCCCGATACCATCGTTGTACGAGATTGCTTTATACCGGCATTTATTGCCTTTCTTCACAGTTTGAAGATATTGTGAATTATATGAATAAAGAGAGAAATACCATCATTAAATTTATTTCAATTATAACGTTATCAATTTTTATAGAATAAGATATATGAATTTTACATGACATACAAATAAAATATTATCGAATCAATCTTTATAATATGATTTATTAATTATTCAACTGTTTTTGTTTATAAATATATAAATATTAAATTTTAATACGTGGAATAATAAATTCAAATTTTTTAAAAAATTTACTTTTACACGGTAATTTATGTCTTCATTAAAATCGATAATAAATCAAATTCTGAAGTCAGAACGATCAATATCAATTAAGTTTTTTAACAAGAAAGAAATAAAACAATATATAATAAGATAAAAACAGCTGTGATTTATTCTAAGATGAGATACATGTAAAAATAATGAGGTTGCGTAGAAATGAACCGTCCAAGATTTATGCGTAACACGAGCCTTGGTTTTGCAAACACCATTCGGGTTCCAAGCTATCTGCATCAATTCCACGTTCGACAAGTCTCTCGCGTTGTCTCAACATCCTCTGCTCAGCGTGAATCCAACTGGAATCCGGCTCACTCCACAATCTCTCGGCCATTGCGGCTGATCTCGGCCACAATCTCGAATCGGTGGATGTGCTGTCCACCTGTTCGGTCCAAAGCGCAGCTTCTCCACCTGTACGTATTAGATCAATTATTTGCAATTACTTGCGATATTAATATTATAAAGGAAAATTTTTTATGTAAATTCAGATTTGATAAATTCGATCTATATATTGATGAAAGAATTTTTAAATGTATTGTTCTTTTTACAAGTATTATGATATTAAATAAGACAATCATTATTTCAATACGATCTTACAATTAGTCAACATTTTATCTCATGATATTCATAACAATTCATAGCGCTGCTGATAAAATTTGAACATATTTTACCTAGAATAAGATGCTTCTTGTTTTCGTATCCTTGCTTATTAACCATTTGTAGTGGAGAATTATCGTAAATCTTTTGCCAACCCTTATATGGTGAGCACCAGTTGACACCTTCGCCTACCCAAGCTCCAAATCTATAAAAAAAATTAATTTGTATTTATAAAATATACTTAATACATAAACCATAATTTTATACAATATATATGAATATATATGAATATTAATAATGTGTACATAATTAATATTATATGTATATTAATTATTTAATTCTTTTTTTCAGAGTGGCATCTACGTATATTACATATTAAATCTATTTAAAGATTATTTAAATCATGTAATACATTAATCAGACATTTTAAGGCTCTTTAATTCTTTACAGAAAACTTAAAAAAATATATATTAATGAGTTATTATAATCCATTAATTCTTCTTACCCACAGTCAAGATATAGAGCATCGTAATTTGAAAAAATGATTTTAAAGTCATTACGCAGCAGTCTCCCAATAGTTGCGTCGTCACCAGTCGTCCAAATCTGAATGATATATTTTTTAGGATCGATGTGATGAATATTCTCTTCGCTAGTGAGTCCGCTGGTCCACAGGATGGCCGGGATATCCTTACCACCGTTGGCGTTCTTCAGTTTTTCCAGAGCTTTCTCCTGGAAGTAATCCCACAATAGATAGAAGCTGCTGTCGCTAAGATCCCATCCTTTTTTCAGCATCCAGTTAGTGATAATATTCGTAGATCTCCAACAGTTGATATTCACTTCATCGCCGCCCATGTGGAAGATGTCCGGCTGTCCAAAATCTTCTATCATGTCATTGTAGATTCCTTCGAGGACTTCGTATATCCTCTCGCTGGTAGGATTCAGCTGACCGCATGGCGGTTCCACGCAATAGTTCATCCAGGGCTCGGCTTTGAAACAAACTGTCGCGTTGTCGCCAACCTTGTATAAACATGAAGAAAAATAGTAAATTACGTTTAATATATTCTTTAATAAAAAATTAAAGATTTTAGAAATAATTCCCACTTACACACATACATCCCAAAATGCTTTTACAATAAAATTCTTGTGGCAAACAAATTTAAAATGTTTGATACGCGGCTCTAAAGCTACCTTTATATATAATAATTAATATTTGTTATAATTATATATATATATATATATATATATATATATTTATCTATTTCATAAACACATATATGTTGCCATTTTATTTTATTTTATGATTTTATATTAAATAGAATTAATATGTATGCTTTATATTATTATTGTATATACAGCTAATCAAAGTATGCATTCGATTATTTAATCAAATAAATTTAAGATTATTTTAAGCAACATTTGTACTTGAGCAATATACGTGACATCTCTTAATTAATGATTATTAGCGCAAATACAGATGTTAACTCTCAAACAGACTGTTTGATCTGTGATGGCAATTAGTCATTAAGATGCATAAGAATGTAAGAATAAGAAGCATTGATGCAGTTTGCAAAAAAAAAAACAGAAATTAAAAAGAAACCAGTCTCTACAGTTGAACGAGTCTCTTTTGCGCTTATCTTGAATGCGCAAACATGTTTTTTTAGATCATCGAAAAACATTATTTTTTATTATTCATTATTAATTGAATTGCACAAAATTTTCATTGGCTAAAATTATTGAAGATAAAATTTGTATTAATACAATTTTTGTTATAAAACATTTAAACTAAATCTTATCCTTTTTTTATGAAAGTTTTTATTTACGCCATAATAAATTTAAAAATGTATGCTTTCACGCTAAACTTATTTATTAATAATAAATAGCTAATAATAATAAAAATATAGCTAATATTAAATATAGCTAATAATAATAAAGCTTTTTCTTAATAATAAGAATTATCTCACAATAATTTTTAGATAAAAATAATTATGTATCGGATAAGAGATCTATTATCTATTACACAACAAATATGCAAGTTATTACTTACCCATTGCCAACCTTCGCCGACGTGCGCAGGTGCGTCAAACTCTGGCAGAACCCTGACACCGCGGACCAGAGCATAGTCAATGATTTCCCTGATCGTCTCGGGCGTGTAGATCTTGGTTGGCCTATAGCTACCGTACTTGGCAAAATCTGGCCACGTTCTACTGACATAGGGAAAGCTCTGGGAGTCGGTGATGTGCCAGTGGAAGGTGTTTAACTTGGACATGGCTATGCCATCGATTGTTCGTAGGATCGTCTGTTTGTCGACGTAGTTTCGAGCCGTGTCCAGAAGGATTCCACGGTAGGGATACTTTGGACCATCCTCGATGTACGCTTCATTGGCTATTTGAATTTGATTGCGCAGATCATCGAAGACAATCAGCTGGCTAAGAGTCTCTGTGGCATGTCGAGCTCCGAAATATGTCTTTGCCTTGATGTCAGCCTCTACCTAGAATTCGTTTCAACAAACTTTAATTATTTAGATGTATCTTATTAGAAGTAAATCCAGATATACAAAGTTTTAATTTTTCTCGACGTTTTTCTCGAACCGCTAAAAATAGAAACGATAACAATATGCAGAACGAAATATATCATCTCTCCATCAAACGAAAAATTTTAATGATTTTAATTCCGGCATGATCGACATATTGTATTAAAATCACATTAGCGGAATTTAACGCAAAAATTAACGATGAAATACAATATATTATCCTGTTTGTATATATATATGTACAGCTTTATTTCTCTCCCGAATATATGCACAAAAAACTTATTGTTTCTAAACTCCAAACATCTAATGACAATCACGAAAATAATGGTGACAATAATGCTTGGACAGAATTATCATCTATAAAATCTCTTATTGTTAGTATAAATATTTTAGTTTTTAATGTACACATTTATATTTGCATTTTTGTCGTATCTCATTTATCTTAAACTATTCGTGTCTCATATTTATCTGTAACTCTTTTATTTATATAAAAAACGGGCAGTTCTATTTTCGAAGTCCAAATACGACACGCATAAATTACAGTTGGACGCAGAAGCGTCGGTCGACGATTTAATGAGAATTCAAAATAAATAATTTATTCAACACGACGCGCGCTTCTTTCTTTTTACAACTTACCTGTCCGTTGACCATAGCAACTTGGAGAGTATAGCTCTCGTCTGTATCCAAGGTCAACTTGGCATCGTTGAGATTGATTCCTTCGTTGAAGCGAATCACCAATCTTACGCCGCCAGTTTTCGGAGTTACAGAACCGCCGAGTTTTTTCGCGCCCTCCTTTAAACGATCTATGTTCCTCTGAAGAAGCTTTCCCACTACCGTTTGTGTGAAGATTCCGGTCAGTACAATGTTCTCGGGATTAACCGGGGCCACGGTCTTGCCGAGAGAAAGGAATCCTGTCGGTTTCGGCCAAAGAGTACCAGCTTCACCGCAGGACAATTGGCATACGCTGAGAGCAACCGGGTTGACATCCTGTTCCGTGATCAACACCTTCTTGCAGAGACCACCGTTGCACTTATAATGCCAAGGAGAGCTGTAATTTGAAGAAAAAATATTTTTGCCAGATGTTTTCTATATTGCGAAAAAATTTTCTCATTTATTATAAGTTTTATTAAACCGATTGTTTTCCTTATTTTTATATAAGTGTTGATTTTATATAATTTTCTCGTGATTTTTTAATCTGATGCAGCGTATATCGATGATAATTTGATTAATCGCTAAAACATGGTGCCTATAAATTAAGAACTAATATAAAACAATTTTGTGTATCGCAAAATTTGTCTATACAGGATGTCCCCAATTTAAATGGCAAAACTTTGGGGACCAAAGAACTAAGACAGAAAGTCCTTTAGAGATTTGCTCGTTTTTGCTCCATTTTTTGGAGAAAATCGCAAAAAAAGAAACAAAATAAGTTTTTGTTTTTTGACTTATTTATTTACATTTTATTCATGTTATCATCTATTTAATGCAAATATTGTTCAAAATGCTGCCCTTTTGCAGCAATGCAAACATTACATCTAGCACTAACCGCATTAATTGCAATAGAAAATGGTAATATCCAGAATCTAATATTGTTGCTTGAAAAAAAATATAAATAAAGTGTATATTAATTAGGTATATCTTTATGTAAATAGAATATGGATTCTCTCATGAAATTATATCAATAACCAAGTAATGTAAGATATCATTAAAAGAATATTAATTATTTTGTCATTAGTCAAATTAAAAATATTATTAAAAATTAATGCTTGATTATCAAATATTATTTACGATATTTCACGTTTAAGATTCAATCTATATTAAAAAAAGAATTCTCTTTTAAAAACAAGTATAGCAAATTATATTTTACTGCATCTGCATCGTTTTATTTGCCATTATTACCTCTGAGTTGAAAATTATATTAAATTATATAAATATATGTTTTATCTACAATTTTTCTCATCAAGCGTCAAAAATAATTCCCATTGTCAAGAGAAAACGAATGGCAAATTATATTTCACCGTTATGACGGTACGTGAAAGGATTTCTAAATGCAGATTACGAGTGTGTATCCAAGCCCGAGAGTGGCAGAAAAAAAAAAAAACAGTAAACTCCATCATCTTTTTAAACGTTTCCGAACCTCGGGAAGATCTCCGATGCGGTCTATTTCTCAATGAATCCCACCCACCTGTTGCTTTCACCGTATACACCAAGTGAATTACCTTTCGACTTAAAACTAACATTCACCGTTGGACCCGACGTTATTATTTGACTTTTAAAAGTGTACAATTCGCATTCTCCATCAATGAAACAAACGATAATAAGAGAAAATAATGTATGGTATCAAAAATCGCTGAATGTTCACCAAAAATTTTATTTATCAAAATTGTATCGATTTTCAACATTGAATCTTTGGTACCAAACGTTATTCACCATCGAAAGCGCGAAAATAATATCTCTGTATATTTATACGCGACAATTGATTTTCTCTTGGACTTATAAAATTAAAAAGATTGAAATATCGATGAAGTTAGAATGTGTATATGTGTGTAATATCAATCTAGCTCGATACTCACGTATACTCCTGGGCCTGATTGACAATTACTTCACCAAGCGCAAGGACGACGATCAGTAGAGCAAACATGCCGCTTAAAGTGATCGCCAGGGCTACTGTCCGTCGAAGACTCGATTGTCGCCGGGAGAATGATTTTATCTTACGCTGAAAGATTACATTCATGCCACGTGTTGCGTTGGTAGGGGAAAAGTTGAGTGTGGGGAGAAACCTTGATGTCTCTAATATTTAAAAAAAATCAGGCACAGGAATTGGCATCGCGAGAGATCGTTACGTTTCATTGCGATATATAATCGTCAAAAAAATGAAAGAAAGTACAATATATAGATAAGCTGTGAAATTTTCGGAAAAATATACATCTTGAAAATTGAACAATCTATCTATTGAAATAATCAATTTTCGTTATATCTATTTCTTTTGTCATTAAAATTAAAATTAATGTGATTATGATTATAATTATATTCTCTCGCAATATTGCAAATAATAATAAATAGAAATAGGCAATATTCTATATTCTTATGCACTAATAGAGCACTTTTTTAACTTATTTTACCAAATTATTACATTATTTTTTTTTCATCGTAATATATATACGTAACACAGATAATTGAAAACAAATATTCACTCAGCTGCCCTCTTCGTTAACAAAATATTTGTATAAAACAAATAGTATTGATAATTTCATACATTTTATATCAGAATTATATGATTTTGAATTACACAAGAAGAATTTGATTATGGTCGTTAAACAACACTTGACATATTGCATTTAATTCCATTACGATAATTATAAAACTACAAAATAATAAGCACACATATCTTATTATTACTAACCGTACAAGTCGCACATTTGATATGCACGCAATAAAAAATAATTATCGTTATATCATATCTTATTATAAGATATGATAGCAACAATTTTTTTCAATTACTTCCCTCCTAATTTTTTAAAAGTCGAGAAAATAATTTTAATGCTTTTTTTCTTTTTCAATTTTGATTTATTAAATATACTTTCTCTCACATTTCTCTTGATCAATTAAAGTGATTTATAATTTGCACTTGACACATTGATTATAAAATAATTTCATATATAAATATAAATACACATTGTAACTATTATCTTAATAATTGTCTTAATACAAATAAAATAGTGCAAGGTTATTTAATATAATTTACATGTACATATTGAATTACATATGATTAACTGAATCAGGAGTGCAAAATAAAACTTTTAACTCTTTATATCGCAAGTTTATTTATAATCTTTAAAAAATACTGCATATATATTTACACTCATAATATATACAAGGAAAAGATATTGAATATATTTAGATAACATATGTTTTTTAATTAATATAGAAAAGTTATAAGAAAGCAAATTACAGATTCTGGCAGCATGTATAAAAAACCATTCGGTTGTTAAAATATGGTTCATAAAACTAGATTGTCTTATTCATCTCCGCGAATTGCTCTATACTTGGCTAATTCATTCGGAAAAACTCGATTTAATTCCACTAACATATTTGCCTTGAATTTCCTATAGGCATCAATCTTTCCCTTGACTTGTTCATTCTTTGTCAAAGCCTTCTCTATACAGTCTTTGGTATACAATTGAGGATTTCTTCCTTGGTCAATGTAACTGAAATGAACGTTTTCATATAAGAATAAAATTTAGCTTAATATATATTAATTTTAACAGTGATATTGAAAAAAACTTACTCAAATACTTCTAATGGAACATGGACATCTTGTACCTGAGATTTTAGCTTATCAATCTCCTGTAAGCCGTTGACTAATCCTTGTCTAAAAAAAAAAATACATTTTTTTAGTAAAATTTATACTTAATTAATTTCACATTAGTCTAAAAATATAAACATGTTAATTAAAATTTTTGAACTGTAAATCATAATTTATAGCAATTTAAAAAGATTGATATTAATGCCGTTACACACACTTCTGCGAGGTTAACATATGAAAACACAGTCTTAAATTCCAATATACAAAAATATGCACGTTACATGGATACTCACATTTTCTGATTCAGTACATTTTGTCCTTGTGGCTGAAAATCGCTCACTATAATACGTATTTGTCGCACATTTTCGATAAATAGCTCTAGTTGAGCCTCCAAATTCTCCAAGGCGGATGCCATTTTCGTTATAATCTTTATTGACAGCGAACCTTGCGGGAGTTAGTGTAACTACAAAAAAAACTAGCTTTATTGACAGCGATCCTTGCGGGAGTTAGATGTAACTACAAAAAAATCTAACTTTATTGACAGCGATCCTTGCGGGAGTTGAATGTAACTGAGAAGAAACTCGCCTTACTGTCGATGTATGTAGATCTTTACATTATCGGTAAAAATAAAATAATAGTGTTCATATTTATTGTATTTATAAAAGATCTGTACATATTCAATAATTATACGGGTACTGAAAAGTTAAAATACTAATATGATTATTAATAATAATAATTTACGTAATTATATATAATATGTAACCATTACTTCTTGCAACAACCGAGATATTGTTTATTGCCAGTCGCATCCGTTGCATCACGACCGGGAAGAGATTTCTAAAATTCTTAAAATAATCTGACATAAAAGATTGCAAAATCGTTGCTATTCTCGGACATGGCTTTAAAACACGTAGTAATCGGTAAGCACATGCTTGTAACTTGTGTCCATTTATTAAAATTATAATATTATGCTAAAAAAACATGCGTTTTTAAATCATATCACTAATAAGGTTATGTAATTATTTTAGGTGGTGGTACTGGCTTCATAGGCTCACAGCTGATAAAATCACTGAGTCTCGAGGGTGTATCTTGCACATGTATCTCTCGAATGCCAGGGCCAAATAGAATATCATGGGTAAGTTATGATAATCTATTGTCTTAATTTTTAATGAGAAAGAATCTATCAAAAGGTGACTTATGAAATATATAGAATGATTTAGAACGTTGTGGTCTGCCAGAGACTACATCAGCTGTCATCAATGTTACCGGCCAGAATATACTTGATCCTATGCAAAGGTGGTCGCCAGGCTTCAAGCAAAATGTCAGGAATAGTAGGGTAAAGACAACAAAGGCTCTAGCAGATGCCATAAAGAGTACCAAAGCTACAGTTTTCGCAACTATATCAGGAGTCGCATACTATAAGCCTAATGACACTGTGTATACAGAAGAGAACAAATGCGAGCCCTATGATTTTCTCTCAAGTAGATTCTCATTTTTCCTTTGTAAAGCATTCAATACTTATTTGCAAATTAATTATTCATGTTGTCAGGACTTACTCACGATTGGGAGGAAGCGGCAAAATTATCAAATGATTGCAATATTAGACAAGTGACAATAAGGTCCGGAGTTGTATTAGGAAAAAATGGTGGCATGATCAAGCAAATATATTTACCTTTCTTTCTTGGTCTTGGAGGACCAATAGGAACGGGAAATCAGTACATGCCCTGGATACATATTACTGACTTAGTTAACATGTTTATATTTGCACTGAAAAATAGCAATGTGCATGGTATATTAAATGGAGTTGCACCTCAGGTAATATAAATAATTTGTTTTTTTATTAAAAAAAAAAGAATAAACATTAATTAAACACATTGTTGTTAACAGCTTATAACAAATAGAGAATTTACAAAAGCATTTGCAATAGCAATGAGAAGACCTGCAGTGATACCTCTTCCAAGTTTTGTTCTACAAATATTATTCAGTGAAGAACGAGCAAAAGTTAGTAATGTATATTTAATAATCTCGATAACAAAATAATATAATAATTTCATGGTTTTTCTTTAGATTATGTTGGAAGGACAGAAAGTTGTACCAAAGCATGTTACAGAGATAGGATTTCAATATCAGTATCCGAACATCGAAAGTGCATGTAAGCAACTTGTTGCATAATATTTTATACAAAATTTTATGTAAATTATGATGAAGGATGATATGCAAGATATGCAATAATATATGCATAAATTAATTATTTTAAAGCTATCATAGTAGTGGAATATGTAATATATGCTGTTCAGATTGTTAATCGTGACGAAACATCAAGTTTAAGATCTCTTTGATAGTTTATACGATAGTTTATTGTTATTTAGTAATAAATTATTTGTTGTAGCACAAAGAATAAATCTCGTTTCCTTGTTATACATTATTTATTTGTAGTCGACAAATGCAAATTAGATAAAAATTTCAGTAATATCAAGAACACATATATTTCATAAACAAAGATTAATTATTTATTTCTTTGTTAATCTTTATCTGATTAGGAACGGCACATGTATTTCTGGTATACTTAACATAATCAAGATGTCTTGAGTTTTTTGTATAAAGGCCCCTTTTTAAGCTTGCCGACTGATAGTTGTTAAGTCGTCCATACGTTAGAATTGGATAGCTCAGATTCTGCATCCGATAACATGCCTTGCTATTGCTCAAGATATTGTCCGAAACAGTAAACTCGTTAGTTGTAGGTAAACACGTTCTTGGACACTTTTGCAAATACTCTTCAGAATCGGAAGAAAGTAATAATCGGTCTGATGGATCAATCAAGGAAAAGTCGAGATTTTCAAGCCGACTCATGTTCAAGAAATAGTTGATTTCTTTCCTTAGATTTTGTATCTCTTTTCTCGTTAATCCTCTCATACTAAGAGTGATTGTTTGTCCGTCTCTGTGGAGGATAAAGAGACCCATGTCGGTGGAGACACCAACATATCGGATGTCGGTGAGTCTCATCAGAGAGATTTCACCCGAATTACCCGAACATAATCTGTCGCTCCAAACAGCTTTTTCCACAACAGCTTTATTCTCCTGCTTGTACAGTATCAAGTCTTCCCATTCTCCGAAACTATCTAACCCGAACATAATCTCGCCCAAAAGTAAGATAATTAAAAAGTAGATGTTGCTTGTCAGATGGCTAAATATGCCGATAAAAATTACCGCCGATACTGAAAAATGTAATTGACATATGTAACTGATTATATCGATTAATTCATAGATGAAACAAATTTTATACATTAAATTTGAAATATAATAATTTAATAAATAATCTCTTACAGCCAAGCAGTAACCACGCGGTGCATCCTGGCCTTCGCGATACGTGTAATTTATTTTTATCCAGAACTTTGAGCTGAGGTTTCGCAATCAGAATCATTTTGTATTGTGCGAATTAACATTACAAGATGAATTTTGACAGATGCCTCGAAATTACGCAAAGCGAGGTAAGATAAATAAAAGAATTTTGACATATGTCCCGAATCGAGGATTAATTATAATTAATTGAAATTGCGCCGCGCATTTGTTATTTTCATGATAATTTCAATCAATTGAGTATAGTTCAGAGTAGTTTATCGTAAAAAAACATACTCTCGAATAAAAGATTTCTATAGAATAGTATAGCATAAAAATTAAGCGAAAAGAATAAAATATTCAGACAGCAATAAAATAATTCAATGTCACACAAAAAATATACAAAATTCTGCGTTTTTAATTTAATAACATATTTGCAATTGAATTAATTTACTTCTAATTTACTAAATATCACTTAATTTAAAAAATATAGTTTTTGCATGATAAATTTATCTAATCATATTTGAGGAATTTTGATCATTTGTGACATAATTACAATTCAAAATATTATTTGTGGAGGGCCACTTTAATGTTCTATCGCTACTTTAATATTCTAGAAGCTTACTAGAAACGTACGCGAGATGTCGCTATTTGTATAATTTGCCGCTAAAAGTGATGCACGGCTTTGTGTAGTAACATCGGGACGAGGTATGTAAATATATATATAGATTTTTAATAAATTTCTTGTCGACAGCGCCAGAAATAGACTATTTTTAACGAAATATATAATTGTAATCAACAATAATAAGAGTAATATCATTCTTTAAATAACTATTTTACTTATATGTATGTTCAAAAAATTAGATATAATAGGTAGTTTGGTTATATCAACCATCTTTAATGAACATCATAAAGTTGATAGTGAATAGTCTTCTTGAAATTTGCTATCGATAATAAATTTGTCTGACTAGCTCTAGTTAAACAATATTAATTTTTATCTTAAATAATGGAAATAATAAATCGCAGAATGCATCGATTAAAAATTATATTCTAGAAATTTATATATATATATATATATATATATATATATATATATAAAATATAAAAATGCATTAAATATATGACATATATACTATATACACAAACGAGTCTCACGCAAGATATGAAAAAATATCGAAGGCAAACTGTCGAAGGTCGTGAGACCGTCCTGTCGTGCAGAAATTACGCTTCGCAAAACCGTTATCGTGGCCGGCGAGAAAAATGACCGCTGATAAGGACACACGTGTTCAAAAGACGAAACGATCATTCCCTCGCGCGGCACCGTAATCATCGTCAACACGCTTTCATACATACACGCATATAAGTATCCCGGTACGGTAGTACTTAACGAGCATTCTCTCCCGAGCTCAGTTTTCAGTCCTATCGTTTTGCGGTTCTTCCTTTACGGTACCGTAAACAAATTAGTTATACGATAGCGATGAGATATTAACGGATATTTTATTTTTCATATTTTATATAGATCAACACATCTTTAACTTTATGTTCCAAAATTTTTTACACAGAATTTTTATTCCACATTTTTTTTACACCTATGTGCATCTTCGTGTATGCATATTCAATAACATATTTTAGGGAAAATGGGAATGCAAAGTTTGTAAGATTACAGTTTGTGAAAATTACAAACTGATTTTTCAATCATTGATTTTGATATTTATTATTTTCTATATATCATGATTATTCTTTGCAGTATTTGTCTCATAAAAAAAAACAAAAAAACAAAATTAATTTTAATATAACATATACTTTCTCACATACCTTATATTTCAAATCGACGATCTTTTTTATTGCCTCGATGTACGTATGTACTACTATCATACATTGTGGGGAAAAAATACCAAGATTAGATTAAAGTAAAAAAGAATTTATACAATTTTAGTAAAGATAAAAATCACTAATGACATTATTAAATTTTTTAAAATTATGTTTTATATTTTTGCATTAAAATATCTCAAGAATGTCTATTTTTTTATGAGAGTGAATATTCTCCTGCAAAGTTAAACGAAGTTACGCGTGAATCATGACTCGCCGTATAAGGCTGTGCTCGGCGAAACTGTGCCATCGTCGGAAAATATTTACAATGTAAAGTGTTGTTCGAACAAATGCTGCATCACGGTGCGATATCTACGTGCTCTTTTGCTTTTTTTTTTTTTTTTTTTTTTTTTTCGTAGCCCGTCGCGCACGTCAGAAAGTGATTAACGCATACACGATTATCAAACACAAAAGTGCTTTCGAAATCACAAAAATCTATTTCGATAGTAATACGATACGCGCGTACATTGTTACACCAGGTGTGTTTATCTGATTTTAATTCGGGAATAATCCCGTTCTTTATACCCTGTGAACCGCGAGATAATCACGCGATATTTTTCTATCTTTAATCTTATATTTTTTCTTAAATTTTTAAGTGAGAATATTATATTTCTACAATGTATCTTTATGTAAAAACATATATTATGTATTTTATAATATTGTTAACACTATACCTTTACACAAAATCACTTTAAATGATATTTTAAAAATGTGATAACCAGGATACAACCTTTACACAGCACGACCTTTCTCTCTTGTGATTAAAATATCACGTTGGCCCGCAAATATGCATATCAGTGGCGGCGTGATGTTTTATTCTCACAAATCTTAAAACGAGCACGCCATTATCTTTTAAACATGTGACAATTCCGAGGGTGGTAATAAATTAAACCGCTCGAACGAAACCGCATATATTCATCGCCTACGTTTTTCCATATTGCCTTGTAAATCCTGCCGTGCGTTACGGACGATTGATTCCGTCATTTTTACATTCCACGGTATAATTTTCAAGCATAGAACTTTTTAAAATATCACCCTCTAAAATTTATATTTAATTTAATTAATGTTATATTTAATTTCTTTTTTTTCGTTGGATAAACAGTTTTGGATTAATATCAATACAATTAAAATTAGTAAAGAATTTTATCAAGTATATGCATATATTAGCTTTAATCTTAATCCTAAAGTTAATCGTAAAACATTACAATTTAATTTGGCTTTTATTTTAATTTTAATGATTTTATTTGCAAAAATTAAAATAAATTTTAATTCGATAAAACACACACATACATCATTTTGTTTACAAAAAACTATGGAATAGAATTATAAGATCACAACGATTGCGACGCAATTATTTCGGATACAGTTGCAATAAATTGAAATCAATTTGTTCCATATCTGTAATCTTGTCCGGCGCGATAAAGACAGAGGATAAAGTCACACGGCTAATCGGCGGTGCTACCGTACCGAGCGTGAACGTAAAGTCCGACATTTAAATGAACGCAATAAACTGGAAGGACCTCACGATTTGCATAACGACCTCGTGTTAAAATCACGGTCGTCAATGACGCGCGCATCAGATCTTGCAAATATCCGGCGCGCGAAAAGGTCAAACGTGCATCGTGAGAGGACCGCACGTAGAGAACGAGCGACTTCGCCGCAATAAATGGACAATAGGCGGACAGAAGTGGGAAAGTGAAGGTATTCGTCGCACACGCTCTGCTCCCGGGATCATTATATGCGCCCGGGATAAATCGGGCTTACATCATAATCGCGCGCGGCGGCTTATTACGGGCCCGTCCTATCGTTCATTTCGCGATTACTTTCCCGATCCATATTCATGAGCGACCTTCCGCGTCGAAGGTGGCCGCTTTATTACTCCATCGAGTCTGGGTCTCTTCTCCGATTGACGGAGTTTAGAAAGGGAGATCTCTCTTGGAAAGAAAAAGTCTATATTCATTTCTCGTCGTAACTTTGCTACTTAATAATTCTGCGATGCAGCACAAGTGTATTACGGAGAAAAATATTTCGGTGATGTAAAAATAATAGCATAATACGTATTAATATTTTATTGTAGAGTATACAAAAACTTGTTCATCTTAGAATTTTTTTCAATCAATAATAATACAAGATTCATTTATATCAAAAAATATGTTGAAAACTTATTTATTTTTTTTCTAAGATCGCAATAATTAGCTCGAGTTTTAACAAATATTTTATATAAAAATACATGCTGTAATATAGCTATAGCAAAAAATAATCAAGTAATCTATACAATCGTATAAATTAATGCACATACTTATCCTGTTAAACCGATATGTAAATGAACATTTTTTGAAAAAATTTTTATTGATATACAAACGTAGCTACAAAGTAGCATAAACGTGAGATAAACATTATCGCACCAATCTATCTAAAAATCTGAATAATTAGCGTGTTTAAATTGTGCTTTTAATTTGTGACGGATACTGCGTCTAACATTCATGCTTTTTCTTTATTTCACGTCTACTTCATCTATATCTTATATTTTGGGCATTCTTATCTTGCTACTAAAATCTCGAAACCATAATTATCGTAAATCATAACACACACACACACACACACACACACACATACTTTTTATAGCAAGCGCAAATGATCTTATTGTTCCTCAAAGATAAAACCACCGTTATTGTTAGATTTAATTTCTAGATTTGATTCAATAAAAATCTATTATTCAATAGCTGTTTTAAATTTTACATAGCTTTATATTATTTTAGCTTTGTGATTTTTGGTTTATATCGGGATAAAAATAAAAATTACAAAATAAAATAAATTTATACTATAATACTTGAACTTTATGGAAAGCAAAAAAAAATAAAATTAAAAAATAAAATAAACTCGAATATTTGTAACTATCTTTAAAAAAAACTACACAAAAAATCTCGTAACAGCAATGTCAGAATTTTAATCCAAAGTTCCGAAGACCTTCATTTCTCTTTTAAAAAAATACATATAGTTCTTGCCACTCCGGATATTACATACATTTTATAAGAGACATAAGACTACGTCTACATCAGAATTATATATTATACACATACAATAAAAAAATACATGATAGGAAACCAACCGTCTAATTATACGGATCTATCATATACGTCAGATAATTAATAAACATTACGACTAATTGCACAGTGTCTAAACTCGGGTGCCTAGAGACGAGCATTGAAACTTTCTACTCGCGATGGACGCAAATGTATTTCAAAACAGCAGTGCCGCTCAATACAGAATTCATAACGATATGAATTATAAATTGTGTCCCCGGACACTCTCATTAAAATCCCGTCAAATCTTTCATAAAATTAATTATTTCTACGTGATGAATAATACGTGAGCAGACACTTCGGTATATGGCAATTAATTTTTAATAAATATAATAATAATCATTTTACATTTTTATTATACACAAATCATAAAACGTATACAAATTTTCTTGAATAGTTTGCAACAAGATGTGAGATATTTTAAAAGTCTCAGAGTTCGAGAAGAATTTCTCTCTCTTTGACTCGTATAAAAAATTAATAATTACATTTTTTATTACAAGAATTAATTTCATTAAATAATGAAATAAGTGAAAGTAAAAGGTTCAATACTACATACTATCTTCAAGTAAATTATTAATTTTTTATTCTACCATAGATTTTTATTTCTAAAGTTCTATAATATTTTAATATTTATATAATAAAAAATAGAAAAAAAGATACATTTTCTTAAAAAATGAGACCTCAAATTCGAAAACAAGGCCATATTACTCTCTCATATTACTTTACCGAGTCCTAAATATTTACAAATAGTTTACGCTAATACGCGAGATTATACCTCGACAAAATGCTTCGAAAGAAACGAGCGTTTCGCACGAAAAAAGCGATGGGAGAGGAAGAGAGCGGAGGAGGAACGCGAGATAAAAAGAAAGCGGAAAATAAGACGGGCGAGATCTCTGAAAGTGGAACGGGCCGGTGCGCCAGAGTGCGGGAGATAAGTGCGCGAACGAAGAATGCACCGGCACCGGCTCCGGCTCCGGCGGCGGCGACGGCGACGGCGGCGTGATTTGTATCTCTTCTCGCTCGGGTACGTCGCTGTCTCAAAGAACACGGAGTCTGCGCTCGTAGGTGCGCCCCTGACTGTGTCGGCTCTCTCGTCGGTCCGAGCCAGTGCAGGTGCGCGCCCGCCAGTCTGTCGCCAGGTCCCCTCTGGTCCCCTCCCGATGGCTGTCTCCCTTTCTCCTCCCTCATGCCCACCGTCATCGTCTTCGTCGTTGTCGTCGTCGTCGTCGTCGTCGTCATCGTCGTCGTCGTCGTCGTCGCCGCTGCTGCTGCTGCTGCTGCCACGAGGACCCCGCCGACGAGATCGCGCACACTATGGACCCCTCCGTTACCCCCCACCGTTTGGCCGGCCACGGCGAACAAGGTGGCAAGGGGAAGAAAGGCACACGGTATCGGCCGGCACCTACCTTTTCGTGCTCCTCTCTCCCTCTCTCTTCCTCTCTTTCTCCCTCCTCGGCTACGTGTTGTGCTCGCCTGAATCCTTGTATGTGTGTGTGTACGTATGTATCTACCTGTATCTCTCGGCCGGCTTCTTGTTCTTCTTCGCTTCCTTCTCTTCGTTCTCATCCCGAGGTTCCCTTTCCCTCTTTTTCTCTCCTTTTATTATGCACGGCTATCTGACTCTCCACCTCTCATTCTTTTGATTGCCTCCGTCTCCCTTTTCTCTCCTCCACCGCGGTACGTTTTTGTTGTTTGAACGTGCGTACATATTTTCACATGGCAGTTTTTTGCCAATCTCTAACTCTTCTCGCTCTCTTGCGTCGCGGTATTCCAGCTTCTGTTTCATTACTCTGTGTGTCTGTGTCTGTTATGCTTTTTAAGTTTGCGAGTTATTTTCACGATGATTAACTTCCAGAATCCGTAAAATTAGTCTTATGTAATCTTCGAAGGGAGAAGAAAATAAATAAGTAGACCGTCATACCTATCTTTTATAAGAAGATGTAAAAGAACAAGACGTTAGATTTTTAAATCGATCAATATTTGATTACTGTTCTCTTAATAATAATGAAATTCTTAATCTCCATCGAATCGTTTAGCAAAAGCTACTAGTTGCTACTAGGTAGCAAGCACTAAAACAGACAGTAGTAGTATATATAACATCTAGGCCTGGTTGATGGTTGGTCCTCGACAAGATCGTATAATCCGGCTGGATAAATAGACGCGCGGTTCCATCGTGACGTACGATAAATCGAAAAGGAATTTCTAACAGGAGAAAGAGAGAAAGAGGAAGAGGGAGCAAGAGGCTCGAGATCGTCTGTTGGGTGGTCGTCGTGTGGGAGGGACGAGGCTTACTCGGGACTCGTACAGGACTCGTCGCGACCTGTGCGTGAGGCGAAGAAAAGAAATGCGAAGAAATGCCTGAGCCCCGAGCATCGACGCTCCTCGGAAATACACTTTGAGTTTCGAATGCATCGGATTAATCCAACAAATATGTACCGGTCGGCTACACATTGACATGCATCGTGCTCGTGGAAGATTTTTCGCAATACGTTGGTATTTTTTTTTTTCTATTTTTTTTTACTCGTTTTATTCGAATTATTTCTTCCTTTCAGAAAAAAATCATCATATACCGTGTGATTTCGAGAGAACTAGATTTTTTTTAAATATAAACAATTTTTAATTTTAACAGCTAGAAAATTGCTCTGTCTTATTGAAAAAAATTAAATAGTCGAAATATAAAAATAATTTCGTATTATAAAATGTTCAATTTCCTCAACACTTCTATAAAAAGAAGAATGCTGTAGTATTAATATAATATTATCTATCTTTTTTTATTTTTTCTTATATTTCTTTTGATATATATATATATATATTATCATTTGTTATTGTATAAAAAACAAGATATTAGCTATAATTAATGTTGCATATTGTTTCGAAATTTTTGAACAAGAATAGTAACGGAATATAGTCACATTTTATCATTTTGATTATTTTAAATTAGTTAACAATAAAAGCGTCAACAATAAATATTTTTTATATTTGTGAATTGCGAACAATATTAAGGAAAAGCGAAAATTAGAGTTATTTGAAATATATTTTGACGTCATGTTATCTTGTCAAATCCCAACTGTGTCTCAATGTCCGATGAAAAATGTAACTTAATGTTACTTTTAAAAGGGCTTGTGTTGTCACAAACAATACTAATATTTATCGCACGAAAATAGATCAAGAGATGAAACGAAATGTAAAGGCGAACAATTCCTTTTGTCATGCTAACAATAAGGCAAACAAAAAGATCCATCGAGAGATTCTTTGAGAATAACAATTTGACTTCAGAAATGTCAATAGACGGCTGAAAAAGAGAAAAAATTATTCATGCCCTACGCCTATCGTAGCAAATGCTTGACAAAACTCGCTTTTCATTCGATTCCCTAGATTTCATTTATATAAGACTCGTACATTTCGTCGCCTTGATTCCTGGCCGACATGGCTGGAATTTATTGCGCCAGCGTATTTGCAACGTGATTGCATCACCGACGACTGTGCATTCTTTTTTCACTTCGCGGCCAAGAGTAAACATGCTCGTTAGCGTTATACGATCATGCTATACGATCCTACTTCCGTGTGGTACGCGATTTTGTCCGCCCCCTCTCCTCTCTCTCTCTCTCTCTCTCTCTCTCTCATTCTCTCGCGTAATTTCAAAGAATTGCCTACTTTTGAGAATCGAGGCTAAATGAAAAAAACTTGCAGATTTATCCAGGTGTAGCGCGCGAAATATGACGACAGCTGAAGCTACCATGGAGAATTCACGTCGGGTTGCCCATTTGTAATTAATGAAACGCTTTAAAAGACACCTGTGCGACCATCTCTTCCTGCGCACAGGTGGCTACCTAGACCGCCACGGCGATAAACCTGGTCTCGCTCGTACAGGTGTGCGCCGCAGGTACGCCAGCACTCTGAATCGGGAACTCGTCGCATTGATACGACGAAAATCCGGTCACGTGAACTAACTGTCCGATGATATTGAGGCCATCAACGTACACAGTTTATCGTTATCGTCCGTTAATACCTCTTGTCAAGAAAAACATCTTATAATGTTCTCTATATTTCGGACATTTTAAAAGAATTATTTATATTATTTCCAACATGTATATAATTCAGCTTTTTCATAGTTGAGAAGAAGAATATTATTATACAAGCAACAGATTTCTACAATTTTTTCGTAAAAAAAATATTTTTGATTAAAATATTACGTTGAGAACATAATATACATTTAATATGTAGGATGACATTTTTTTTTCTTAAAGATTGATTTTTTTTAGATTATCATGTAGATAAGAATATCGATATATAACGTATATATATATATATATATATATATATATATATGTATTCTTTTATAAAATTTTTCCAGAGTTTTTTATAAATGGCCCAAGGACGTATCACCCAAGGCGCTTCGAGATCTTGGCAGAAATTCGAGCCTTCGAAGGTTGTCCGACAACAAAACAACGATGAGTTGGAACAGCGTACTCGAACGAGGTAAGAACGGAAAACAGGCTCCCACGAATCTCTCTCTGTCTCTGTCCCACAACATTCATTGTAAAGTTGTGAAGGAAAGACCGCGGGTTCTCTTGGGAGTTCTCTTATTGTTAGTTTGTATCAGTGATGGCTATAAAGTCAGCTCAAGCGTGAACGATACGTACGTGTGAGCTATATTTTACGTAGGAAAAAATCAAAAAGAAATACAAACGTGCGATATTTTATGTAATTATATAATTAATAATTTTATTTAATTATATACAAAAGTTTCAATATATTTGTGAAGTAAATGTTAGATATTTAGTCAAGCATGTCGAAAAAATTTTTTTTTCTGACAGATGGATATATATTTTTTTTACAAATTATATATATATATATATATATATATATATATATATATATAAATTCGTTATGTACGTTATATTAATATCCATTAAATTTTAATCTAAATTGATACAAGAATCTAACATGTAGATTTTTACGACCGCTTTTTTTCTGGCGTGAGAGTAAGAAATATACTTTCGACAAAGGGTGTACTAAACAAGACAGCTGTAAATAATTAATACCTCTCAATAGGAGCCTCGTGCCGCTTCGATAACGATATACAATATAAAAACTGTGGCAGGAGCCTCGTGCAAGATTCGACCATGTGCGCACTTACGGGTTCACATACGGGCGTTTATGCTACTGCACACATCATATGGTCGACTTATGAATGGTATCTGCACACGTTCCCACGTCACTGAATGAGCCTCAGGTCCCTCGCGTCCATCCGGCATCGTAGCCGCCTGTATTCCTCGTGTAAATCGTCCAATTCTCATCTCACATTTCCCCCCTTCCTTTACTTCTGCCTTGTTATAGGAATAGTGAATAGTGTACCATTGAGGAATAGACTTTGTCAGATCTGCGATAGCAGATTTTTACTACGGAGTGTTTGAGAAATAATAATCGGAAAGAACGAACATGTATCTACCAAACTATCTGTTTCTTAAGTAAGTTATGAATGATTGGAAATGAAATATCCGATGCTTATATTAGTAATAACTAATACTATATACTATAGATGTATTACAAATACTATTAGTCATTAATTACAATTCTTTATAAGCTAATTTAACTTTGAATTTAAATTTATTTAACTCCATTATATTTTTACAAAGATTATTTTATGTAAATTAATAATCTTCTAGTAGTTTATCAAATTCTAATAACAACTTTTACACTTATTTCATTTTATATTTTAATAATTATTTCTTTATTTAATAATACAGTTTATTATAAATGCAGCTGAGATTATAAACGAAATAATAGTGTCGATAAAATTAATTCAAATGGCATTCAAATAGCTGATGCAACATCTGTTCAATCGAATGTTTTACTTCGATTTAATTTACACCCTTTTGATCGCGAACTTTTGGAATGTCTTGAATTAGAGACAAAATGCGAGATGCAATAAAATGCTCGTCATCAAATACATATACATCGAAATCATGGCAGGAAACAGGTGTCAGTTCGTAGCCATTGCTACGGTGGCTGTCTTAGATTGCGGCACTGACAGAGACGCGTCGGACGGCGACGGACACCTGCACGCCTCCGATTGTACGTAAGATCGGCATTGCTCTCTCTCTCTCTCTCTCTCTCCCTCTTTCACGTCGCATCGCGTGTCCTTTCTCCCCCTCCCCCACCCCTCCCATCCTATCCGATATCTCGCGATACCGCGGATCTCGATCCTCCCACGGTGCGAAGGAGCAGAATCCAAGAAGCACGTATGCGCAAAATAAAGAAGAGAATCAGAGAGCAAAAGAAAATCCGCGTAAAATCGAGGAACGAAAAGGAGGGAGCGAGACCGCCGCTTAAAATGGAACGGGCAATAATGGCGAACGCTCGAAAGGATGAGAAAGAGAGAAGGCGAGAACGACAGGGACACCGCATTGTCAGGTCGTCACGCACGGAACGGAGACGCACGCACTTCGCGCCACGCGGTCGCACTCTTATTCTTTCAGGAGAGAAGGAAAGAGAAGGGCCGTGGATCGACAAGAGACCGATCGCTTCGGTGAAACAGAGATAGACACCGATGCCTTTGAGAGACGAGGCCGAGCGAGCGCGCGAGAAAGAAAGGGAGAACGAGAGAGAAGCAGAGGTGGTCGCGCAAGTGGTCGCGGACGTGACGAGGACGGACGACGGACGACGACGACGACGACGACGACGACGAGCGAACGGCTTGGGACGCAACGAATCGGAGAAGGACGACGAGATTCAGGTTGGGTTGTGTCGGAGGCGCCGTGATTCAACCGAACGCAGGTGTGCCGTAGACTGGCCGGCGCCTCTCTGGAATGCAGGCCTCCCCTCCCCCCACCCCGTCCTGTCAGTCGGTCGGGCTGGGTCCCTCCGTTCCTCTCTCCCTCTCGACGTATATACTCAACCCCCTAAGGGCCCCACTGCGACTTCGTCGTTCACCACTACCATCGCCAATTACGGCACGCAAGCGCAAGTGCGGACGCACGTTCGACTTTACGTATGTACGTACGGATGTGTGTGTGCGTGCGTGCGTGCGTGCGTGCGTGCGTGCGCTTCGACGACGCTACGTCACGTCCTCTCACGGCAATCAGTGCAGCTGGCCACCAACGCGTTCCCACGGGGCCAAACCGACCAGGCCAGCTAGCTTCGGTCACCTTTGCACGCCTCTTACCTGTCTTCTCACTCTTTCTCTTTTTCTTGATCTTTCTCCTGTTGCTCTCTTCTCCGCGAGCCTCTTGTTCGTTTCTCTTCCTGCGAGAGCGTCTCCATTTCCTCCTTCTCCTCTCTCCCTTCTTCATCGTCTTCTTTCTGCTCTCGCGCCTCGATTTTTATATTATTCTCGCTTTACTTATGTTAGTAAAAATTATCTTGTGCTCGTGAGCGATATTACGATATCTTGGAAAATTAATATGACGAAACAGCGTTCAAAAAAAAAGAGAGGGAGAAAATATTAGTGTTTAAACTCGTAAAGATAAAGTTAATTGTGAAAATAGAGATTATAGAATATTTCTCGCGAGCTGTCTCTCTCTCTCTCTCTCTCTCTCTCTCTCTCTCTGATTTTAATTAGAAGATATTTCATACAGTAAGACTTTGAGTAGGATGATGTGTAAACAATTGTGCCACGGTCAATCTTGCTTCATGTCTAGTATGATTAGAACGATTGATAAATGTGGACCTCACAGAAAAAAACAGGAGAAAAAAGACCGGGGAAGACAGAGAAACTTTTATACTTGACGCTGTTATGCGTCAGACGGAAAGCGCGGTGTCGAATAACTTGCTTGGGTGGCTGGCGCATTTCTGGACTTTTTCATGACTCGCCTAGTTTGAAAACACGAGCCGCCACGACTCGTTGTCGAGAATTATGACGACAGGGGTTAGCGAGGACCTCCGTAATCGATGAGGGTACCGTAATCATTATTCGCTCCTTACGGCTATCACGTTGTTTTATGATGAAACAATGGTCACGTTCAGCTTTTCTTAAAAGCTCTACCATCTATGTATAAATAATATCGCTTTGTATTGTTTTTTTTTTTTTTTTTTCAAATATTCTAAAAAACGTGGCTATATAATTTTCTCTCTTTTCAAAATTTTGAGAAAGGGTGAATAGGAAGTGAAAACAATTTTCAAAGTCCAGGTAAAAATCATACAATCTATAGTCGAACCAGATATCTCGTTTCTACGGTATTCGAAGAAACAACTCTAACAAAATTCCAAAACGATTCTAAGACGTGGCTGTAGTTGCCAGTTTTACGGTGTTCGCCGAAATCCCCCATCCTTTTCCCGTATTTCGATTAATACCGCGCGTATTGTGCAGCCGTAGATGAAACGGTCGGCAAAGTAGCCGAGTTTCCATGACAATGTACCACGTGGTATTCAAAGACATCTGTGAGAGAAATACCATCTGGATTTCGTACCTGGCCAACGACGCCAGAGTGGCCCTGGAATCTAGAATTCTCGAAAACATCAGATTATATTATCGGTCTAAATACATATTTCGTTAAAAAAATATTTACAGGATAATATTTGCTACGTATATTTTTCACCGATACTCTTTTCAATTTCCTATGCAATCTTTTCGTGCGTTAAAATAATATATATATATATATTATTATTAAAATTTTAATATATATCATTTAAATTTTATACCTTAATTTAATTTAAAGTTGAATTGCACATTTATAATCAGGCAATTCGATATTTAATACAGCATGTTAAACATTCTTTATTATATTTATGTGACATCAATAAGACACGGAAAAAAATCAAAGAATTACATGATGTAAAGGGAACGTAATTGTATTTAAAATTATTTATCCCTTGATTTACAAATCATTATAATATAATGTTGAGAATCCATGTGCGATACTTAAAAAATAATTATTAGTACATTGCGGAGACATTTGAAATTTGTTCATTTTATACGACTCGTATATATACGCGGCGTAGAATTCTAGACGGCCGTTTCCTGTGAAAGTTGCGAAATAAGCGGATAACACCGATCTGGTACCAAGCGACGAGTGTTCCAGATCGCACGACGACGACAAACGACGAGGCGCACCTCGTCGGGAAACAGGTCAAGATGTTTCTCGTCCCGTTAATGACTCGCCGTGTCTGTTCATACGCTCGTCGCTCGTGGACTCTGGGTATTTTAAAAACGGATGAGGAGGTAGTATTTTCGCGGTACGCGAACAGCCGTTTGAACAGCTGCGCAAATAGTAGATCCGCGCGCTTCTTCGGCCTGTGATTTCTGTCTCTGTGGCTCGCGTTCCGCTTTGCCATTTGCAATTTTATCGCTGGTTCCCTCCAGACAGAGCAAATGCTCAAACACACTGTATCGTGACAGTTCCGTCAGTTTCTAAATCGATATGCGTTTCACATGGGTCATGTTGGCAAGTAGAATGCTAATATTTGCACGCACAATGCATATTGAACAAACTATTCACGCTACTTTAACAATTCTTTAAAGTATTTTTAATTTTTGTGCTCTCATAGCAACATAGATATTATGCAATATCTCGCTCATATCATTCTTATATAATTCATACTCTATTTATTTTAAATCGCATCCCCTTTAGGCTGTTAAAAATAAATAAACATAAAAAAGGTACTTTTCCATCATTTCTTCGGTTATTAATAAAAAAAAGTGAAAAAAATTTTTTCTCCAAAAAATCACGACAATAATAATCCACTTGATCGTCTCGAATTTTCATACTCTGATTCGTGCTTTCTTCACCAGCCCAATCCTCTAGCTCAGAATTATTTCTCCCCTTGGAATAGCACGTTTTATCAAAGTCCGACGTGTGGTACTCGCAATTAGCGCCATAGTACTCCATTCTACGAACAGAAACTGTACGTAGAGGAAGGCGAATAGATAACGAGAAAGAAGGAGCGACGAGAGACGAGAGCGTTAGAACGAGGGAAAGAGTATGCGAGACGAGGCAAGAGCGTGAGCGTATAGTTATATAGCCAACCTCTCCTTCCCTTTCCCCCTCCCTCCCCCCTCCGCCCCGCCGCTCTCCCTGCCTCTTCCTGATACGATGTTACAGTCTTGTAGGCAGCCGGGGATCGGGAGAGTCGCCCCACAGCTAACACGTGCAAGGCGCACGTGCACTCCGAGAGAGAGACCGACCGACTCTAGCCGCTGGCGCACAATCATCGGATGCCAAGATACACTCCACGGAATAATTTTCGATGGGGCACTCCCATGTCTTCCTTCCACTTCTTTCCACTTCGAGTTGGGCGAAATTGAAAAAATTCGCGGCGAAGGAGAACGGGTACATCTAACCGAACCTCGTCACCGATTCGAAGCGACCGCGATAAATAATCCTGTTCTCTGTCCTTGGCTCTCGTTGAAAATGAATGACGATGATGCGTTCAAATACGAGATTTTGATTTTTTTTTTTTTTTTTTTTTTTTTTTTTTTTTCTTTTTTAAAGAGAATTTTCAACATTTAACAAAATGAGATTTTTTTCTAAACTAAAAATTAAATGTTACCTCATTAGATTTCGTACTCGTTATCGTTTTGTGTGTACACAGAATATTAAATTTTTATTACAGGAAACGTATTTCGTAGTGTATTTAAAAAAGATTTTGAAACCAGCGTTTATCATATCACCTCTTATTGTTAGTCGGGTACACGGTACATTATTCAAGTGCTATTTAACTTCTTTCGTGTCGACAAAGTTGCTTGAAAATTGTTCCCACTTATCTAATCTTATTTAATAATAAGTCGTTTCGACTGTAACTTATCGATATAATCTTGTTTTGACCATACTTTGGTTGAGCGATATCTGTTTACGTAGGTACGGTTGTACTAATTATAAAATGATTACGATTGTATATATAAATCGATATACGAACTGCGATATAAATGAAAATTGAAGTGAAAACGAAAGCTTAAATAATTGCGATTGAAAAAATTTGTATCATTTATTGATTCCTCGTATACAAACGCGTGTACGCTTTTATCGACTCGCTGTACGCATTTTGTCCCAATGTGTCCCGATAAACCGATATCTCCGCCTTCATTCGAGCAAATTAATATGCAAAAGCGCAGCCGGGTTAAATCGAGCCACGTTATGCATTCTAAGGGTTAACTCTCGGGCCGCGCGCGCCGACTTCCCTCGCTCTCGCGATTTTCCACGCAACGCACGCACGCACGCACGCACGCACGCACGCACGGCGCGGCGGCGCTCCGCAAATTTATTCGCGAGAGTGTACGCGAGGACGCGAGAGAGGTGAGCATCTACACTACCACCTATGCAAGAGCACACTCTCTATCTCACGAACGGATACGACGCAGCAGGAAGCGCACGATTACGGGCGCTCGCTTCGGATACATTCCCGACGCTCTTGCATGCGCGGCAGCTGTGCACGCGGAGATGCACCGCGCCGCGGTTTCCAATCCGGTCGCGCGATATCTCGTCGGCCCGATTTCGAGAAGGGGCAGGGCGAGGCGGCCGCTAATTATAGGTGCCCTGTCGCTTTTTCTCCTCGCGTCCCACAACAAATCGCGACAAAATTCTCGGCTCCGGAGCATGCCGAACATTCGATTAGACGCAGCGATATTATTATGCGATCGTAAAGTGCATTAATCTCTACTTTAGGATGAACTGAAAACATTGCTTTTGATGAAATAAATGTCAATGGATATTTATCAGTAGTTTCTAAATTATTTAATCGATTGAAAATGCTTTTACAGCTTTTTTTTTTATATATATAAATGTAACTTGATAAAGATTGACGTAGATTTTATATCAATTGTCTGCGGAAAATTTAGATTTGAAGTTCAAGATATAAAATGTAGATTTCATAGAGACTTTTTGATAGTGTTTTTTTTTTTTTTTTTTTTTTTTTATCAAAGTGTAATAATATTTTAATAAAGGAAGAATTTTTTAAGTATATATTTTGAAAAATTCTCTCAATTTTTGTACGTTAAAATTATATATTAAAATGCATTTATTCGTTGGAAATAAATGCACTGAATTTATCGTAACACGATAGAGAATAACTTCAACACACATCAGTTTCTCACGAGATTGACTTTTGCCAGTGTAATCTCGCTTATCAGATACGTGGAAGTGACTCAAGACGATGCCGAACGTCGATAATCGAGCTCGGGCCATCGAGACTATAGTTATCACGATAGACCCTTTCGGTACATCTGAACCAAGGGTACATTGATAAAACCGCGTCTTATCGCGTGGACGATAACGATTTCTGTCTTATAACTGCTTAACGCTTGTGGACAAGAGTGGAATTTGTTTAAGTGCAATATGAGTACAACCGAACGGTAAACACTTGAGTGGTCAATTTGGCGAGTCACTTCCTCTTTGGTGATTCATACTAGTCGGACTGTCAAGGATGGGCTTGTGTAATTCGAGGTTTTTAGCCAAAGGTTCCAAAATTGTCTTCCGCTATTAGCAGAGAAGTGTTTGCGTATCACAGCAACATCTCGCACACACACAAAGTCATTTTGTAAGAATAATATAAATAATTTAAAAAAAAAAAACAGCGTAATTTAAAATCTAATTCCGAAATTATAATTTCCGAGTTTTTTTTTTTTACTAAATAATGCTTCTTATTATTCTTATAATTTATAATACATAATGTTGGATCGAAATGTTTTCGCACAAAGTCAGGTGGAAATATTGAATTCAAGAAGTTGAATGCACAAGTCGACTTGAATATAACGAGATATAAGGAAAAATCCTGACGTACACAATGCGGAATGATCGAGCTAATCACTTTGCGATACGTCAGCGATCAACCAACAATTCCGACTAATTGAGCGGTTTCACGACGGTGATACGATGTTAAAGTCGTAAGACATCGGATGGTTACCCAGGGGATCTCAATGAAAAGTATCAGTAAATTCTCTCGCGTATTATATATACACATATATGTATATATGTATACAACGATAGCATGCGCGGCGGTTTCCTCTTAATTTATTTATTCCCGGGTCAAGGGAACTCCATTTCTTAAACACGGGGGTCAAGGAGTCAATGAGATCCGGTTGCCTCAGGTATGTAACCGCACAAGTGCCTACCCGGCCAAGTCTCACGGGCGTCTCACGCGCGTTCAGTTTTATTCCCTGTAATTTTCCATGGGATTGTTTCTTCTCTTCATCCGAGAAAAAGAGAGAGAGAAAGAAAGAAAGATCTCATCAGCAACTACGTTGCAAAATTACGCGACAAACATGTCGTCGCTGCCGATCTGAATAACGATCGTCGCGATAATACAACCGTGAACAATCATCTTTTTGCGCGTCAATAGTATAGGTAGAGGGTAAAAGTATGATTCGATTCTTTTTATTCTTATCGGCGACGCGAAGAAAGAACATGTTGTGTATATTAGCGAACCGACTATAAAATAATTGCGAAAGCGCGCGTGTATTTTTGCTACTATTATAAAGAGTCACGCGCGTATATTGGACAAATAATAAATTGACACATCTCAATCCTTATCAAATGTTGTCGACGAAAAAGAAATGAATTGGGTATATCATACTGAAAAATATTGTGTAAATATCATATTTTTTTGCACTGATATTCTTTTAATTAAAGACATATCACGCTTTGTCTGATAGATTTTTTTAAATTATATCAACTAAAGATCATATAGAAGTGATAAACGGTACATTTTCAATTATATTGATACTGTGTTATCATTGAGAAAAGATTCGCATAGATTGAAATTGAAATATTGTAGTCGGAAGAATAAATCTGTTCTTGTTGTGTGTGTGTGTGTGTGTGTGTGTGTGAATGCAAATTTTTACGTAAAATTAGCATAAAAATCTGGTTTAATTATTCCAAGTATATATTATCCTGTTTTCAAAATAAAATAAATATCCAGAGATTTAGAGAAACAAGAGGACAAATAGAAAAAAAGCACGTAATGATAAAAATGATATAGAGTAATTGAAAAAATTAATGTGGAAAGCGCAACTTGTGTGTTTTTTTAAGATCATTCAACAATCTACCTATCACTTTGAGCTTTTGTTTAATCCCAGGATTCGATCATTCATGAGCGTGTGTCATCGATGAGACTTTTGCGATTCGGAAGCTTCGCCGCAGCTCGATTGCGACGCATAAATCGCGAGCGGCTGTGAATGATTCCGCGTGTCCACCCCGCTGCCCTCAATTGCTTCGTAGGTCGCTCGCGCGTTTTTCCTCAAGTGTGTTGTCGGCGTCGCCTGGAAATTCTACGAAGCGTGTCGCCTCTATTCCGGCCGACTCCTTTTTCTCTCTCTCTCTCTCTCTCTCTTTCTATCTCTCGCTTCTCTCTTATAGTGCGCGGCGGCTCTACCTCTCCTTTTTTTATTTAGCTCGTAGTAGCGCCGGACATCGGGCGGGTTCTTGTCTTCAACGACCGGTAACGAGACTCCGCACCAAGTCACGGAGTGTGTACGTGCGAGCACGCGAACCAAGAGCAAGACGGAAGATACAAAGTACGATGTAATCGCCTTGACAAAGTATACTATGTATATATATTCGTTGGGAGCGATTGAGCCGTCCGAGACGATTTTTGTGGTTCAAATAAAGGCGAGCGAAATAACTCTTCGAAAAATTGTGACGAAGCAAGGCAATTGAGTCAGTCATGTAAGAAAGAATCTTTTATGAATAAAGCTCTTTTTTATAAATGAGTGATTGAAGCGCGGTATAATCATTACGCTATCGTTTCGAGTGGAATATTCGTTCGGGAAGATGGAAACAATTTTCAGATAAAGATCGTCGAATGTACGGAAATGTTCGATTCCTCGAAGCCGCTTTCCGCAAAAAGTAATTCAACTGCTATTAAAAAAGAAATATTTTGTAAATAAAATTCTTTTCTAAAGTACGAGATTTAAATATCACTACTTCGAGGAGAATATTCGCCGGAAAGATTGAATCTGAAACAACTTTTGCATAAAAAAAGTCAAAATAAAAGAAAGCGATCTAATCAGTCATTTTAGAACGTTACATACTCCAAAATTCTTCAGAAATTCTTAAATACGAAAATTTACTTAAAAACACTTACGTACGCAAGATTATTTTGATTATTATTAAATCATTCATTATTTAATCGGATGTACCTGAAGGATTATATATAGCTTACACAAGAAAAAATATTACATTTATATTTAACATTTATTTATTTAACAGAAAACTGAATTTCAACAATCGATCCAAATACTAAACACGTACTCTAAATATTTTACATAACAATTTCTATTATTAATATCTAAAATTTTCTAAAATTATCGGTTATTGTAAATAGAAATACAGTTATCTTTATGTCAATTAAATACTCTTTTCTGATTCAGCCTTCCAAGTCTTTTTCTTGAATATGAAATAAACGCATCGGTTGCATTATGTAACCGGAAAATTTATCATCTCAATATATGTAAAGTTTATATACTTTACATGTATACCTCTCTCTAAAGCTAAACATATCCTAAAATAGACTAGTATATTTAATAATGATTTCTCGGGTGTGTAACTGCAATCTTGAGACGCATCTGTAAACAAGAGCGCGCAGATTTATTCGCGCAATATTCGCGCCGTTGCAGAAAATTGCAGCCGGAATCATGGTGCGCAGCGTTATAAACGAACGACCGTCGTCGTACATACATCAGATGCACATAGAGCCCCGGACGATGGTGGTCGGTCGCCTGTTACGGTGTTGGTGGTGACGACGATGCCTCTTCGTAGTAGTGGTAGCCGTGATGGCTAGTGGCTGGCGCCGCCGGACGTTCAACAATGGTCGCATTCCCCTTTCCCTCCTACCTTTTACACTCCCTTCGTGTTCCACCGACGCCGCCAGTCGCATAGTCGTCAAACACCCCCGACTACTGATAGCTTCGAATCTGTTGTTGCGAAAAATCGAAAACCGAGTCCCCTTCCCTCCACCTTCTTTTACAATTCGCGTTTCACGAGGATATCAATGTTATACTATTTTGAATTATAAAATACAGGTACGGGGGATTTTAATCAATCATTATTTTCTCAATCAATTATCGGATGCTTATTTTCTTGACTTTTCGATTATTAAACGTTTAAAATTATAAAACTTTAATTGACATAATTTTTTCAGCGTTTGTGTTGATTTTTTATCGCTAGATATTTTAAAATAAAAATAGAAAAAAATGAATTGCAAATATTGTCGAATTAATGGAAACAAATAAATGGCATGAGAAAATTCGCGTGACACTCGAAGCTGCCGCTACTCCACTCGGGCAGCGATTGCGCCGTACAAATGGTGGAAGCGTCTCGAGGGTACGCGCGGGGAGCGAGGTGGGGCAGGCTATAAAAAGACGCAGGTGAGGGGCGGAGACCAGTCGGCTTCGATCCGTCAAGCGATCGTGTTGCTGTTGAAGTCGGCATTCTCAATCAGTCTACTCTCTACGACGTTTCGTAGATTCGCGGTGATCGTACCAGTTTTGTCGTCACCGTCACCGTCACCGTCACCGTCGCCGTCGCCGCCGCCGCGACACGTTGCTCCCACTCGAGAATGCGCCTGATCAGTGAGACGAGCTCGTGATACACGCGTGTGTGTGGTTGCGTGCGCGAGATTTCGCACTCGAGCAACGAGACGAGAAAACTACTATATACTATACTCAATTTCCGACGGAGACGAGAGACTCCTAACTCGGCGCGTCCTCCGTCCGTCACTCTACGTACATTTTACGCCTCTGTGCTGTTGACAGATCGATAAATACATACGCGCGAGCGCGTGTGTGTGCGTGTGTGTGCATGTGTGTGTGCGCGCGCGCGCTATCGTCGTACGATCACGCAGCGTGCTCGCGAGCGGCGCCGAGAGGAAAGAGCGGACGTCAAATTGATCGGTTCGGTTGGCCATAACTTGGAATTGTCGTTGTCAGTCATGAAGGCGATGGTGGTGAGCCCGCTGGGTGGCAGAGTCCCCCCTGATCATCGCGGCGTTTTGCACAACGGCCTGGCGATCGGTGGCCCCAGGCGCGACCTCGAAGCCGAGGAGGTGGCTGCTTATCTGACGAAACTGCGCTCCCTCGTGCCGGACATGCCGCGCAAGCGAAAGCTGTCAAAGCTCGAGGTGATTCAGAGGGTGATCGAGTACATCTGCGACCTGCAGACTGCCCTGGAAGAGACGAACGTCGCGCATCAAGACACGACGACGACGACGACGACGACGACGACGCAGTCGTCGAAACAACCTCTGGTGGATGCCACCACGACAACCGCCTCTACCATTGCGACGTCCGTCGTAATGACGACAACATCCGCAACAATCGCGACGGTCGCCGAACGGTGACCTGTCGGCCAGACCCACTAAGGTACAGGTCGCATCGAGGTCATCCTTCTCGTTGACTGACGGACGGACAAGTCATCCCGCTCGCGTCTCCGAAAGGGTTGTTCGGACGCCATGGACGTCACGTAAACTCGACTAAGAAATTCGCCCGCTGATCTACACCTGACTTGACGTTGCTGGAGATGGTGTTAATCACCATCCGCTTCCTGGAAGAGAGAAACAGGGGACCGTTCGACGGCGTGCCTGCACCCGAAGAGAAGATACGAAGAGGGATGTTTGAGTAGAAAAGCGAGAAGATCTCGCATCCTTAATTTCTTAAGTCTTCCCTTCCCCGGCGAAGGGAAGTTGTAAATAGACTTGTACATAGAATCATCGCGCATTCCTCATGAGATCTCTTTCACGGTATAAGGACTCGATACGCGAATCGTTCTATTTTTTTTTTTTTTTTTTTTTTTTAATTTTTTATTTTATTTTTTCCTTGGAATTTTACCATTCCAATCTTTTCATCGACCGCGTGTTATCTCGCAGCGAGATCATCGAACATCGCGTATCTATTAACTTTCGAAAGTTCCATTTTGCGATTGATGGACCGTGGAAGATGACGCGTAATCGTATTTCCGGTTAATATTCATTTTCGGCGAGATATTTCGGACGGCGCAAGATTCGCTTGGAGAATACCTGGACCGGGTTCTCCGATGGAGTGAGAATTTATTTGTCGTCGATTATCATCGTACAATGTACCGCGAACGCAGTATCACGTGGAGATGCCGAGCTCTTTCTCCGAAAATGTTTGCTATTCGATTCATTACATTTATAGCGCCCCGCCCAACTGCTCGCCGATCGATCGCCTTTTCTTGTACGGTCCTCTCTTGGAAAACGCGCTTCGCCGAACTCGCGAGCGATCTGCGAGGTTTATCTCGTGGAATTGAAACAAGTGTGCGTTTAATAGTCAGCGATTTCGGATTTCGATGCTACAAGGGTGACTTTTATGTTTATGCGTGACACTTGACTTTTGCGAGTTAAACATGCGAGAAATTGAATCTTCACCGGAATTACAACAATTTTAAAGCCCAAGTTTTGTTTCCTGTTAAGATTTTTCACGTTCTCACCGTATGTCGCTGATATCTTTTATTATTGTATGATTATTATATCGTTGTTATATATACATAGTCCTTTATGTTATAACTTTAGAGAGAGCTAATTTTTCCCTTCCTCAATCCGCGTAAATAGTGTATATTTGCGAAGACTGAAAGGCTGTAAGAATACATTAATGCGCGGGCGAATTGCACTCGCACGTACGAAATAAATGCAAATTGTGTCCACAAGTTATTTTTGCGAATTTCTCTTTCTCTTGCGCGTGCATATCCTATATATGATACATCCTATCAGTCATTTATACATGTAAATTAATCTACTAAATAGAAAGTAATTAACTTCGTAATCCCGTAAAAAAGTTTTATTTTTATCTGGAGAATTAAATAGCAGATAGTAACATTATAAGGATAAAAGGTAGCTAAAAAATTGATTATCACTCTTGATATTTACGTTAAAAAAAATTTTCAAATTTCTCCTTAAAATATTTTCAAATATTCTGTAAATTTATTATTATAGTTAATATATAAATGAAAAAATGTTTATCATATATACTTGTTATTATTTTAAAAACAAGAAATGTTACATAACTTGATCAATTAAATAAATGTGCGTGATCATATTTTTCGCGTAATCGTAAATATTGCTATTTTCGATATAAACGTATGATTAGAAATTTATTATTTTCTATAAACAAAAATTAAGATATATTTTTATTTTAGAAAATAATGTTTAAATCAAGACCTCCCCCCCCTTCTCCCTTAATCTCGATTGTCACGCTTTCTGCGTCGTTTAGGGCCATAAATCCGCGACGATTCAACGATATCGGGAACGGAAGAAGAGATTGGCAGCGGAGAGCGCGGGGTGACGGGGAGGAGGTAAAATAGGCGCACGTGTGCGCAACAATCTACGCACACGTGCGAGGAGGGGTGGCGGTCGTTCGCCAACGCCATCAGTCTGGTCGGAAGGCGAAGGATGTGTGCGGACTGTACTACAAGGGCGACACGTCGTTCCGGCGAGGTGTAGGAGTTCGCAAAGTTCGTATTGATCGTCTTCTGGCGCGGGTCACGTGCGCGTTCCTGGGAACGCTCGATCCGGGCTATACCCACGGGAACGGCGACTCCAACCCTGTGTCCCTTGATGTTCTCTCTCTCTCTCTCTCTCTCTCTCTCTCTCTCTCTCTCTCTCTCTCTCTCCTTTGCCTCCCTCTTCCCTTTTCCTTCCTGTGCCCGCTTTTCATTCCCCTGTCGAGTGAGATAGCGAGTGAATGAGGGGATGCATTTATTACCCCTTAGAGAATTTGAACAATCCTCTAAGAGCATCCATCAATAACATCTAAGTATATTAACCCTTCATTCAGAAATGTTACTTTCAAGATGCGCAATTTTTTCTCTCGTATCTATTTTAAATAAATTAAAGAAATATTAAAATCTTAAAAAAACTGAAATCGCGATGTTACATAAAATCTAAAAGATAAAAAAATCATACGTGTGATGGTTTTTTTAAGGTATGTTTTCATGCTTGTATTTATACTCTTATCACTCTATATGGCATTTGTATATAGTAATAAAGATCAATTTTTTTACATGCCGGTATTCATAAACTAATGTTATTATTGCTTCCCAAAGAGATATAATTAAATTTTCTATAATATAATAAATAATCGTGTAATATACTTTAAATAAGAAATGTTCAACAATATGTACAATTTTTCTCGTTTCGATTTTATGTAATTTAAATAAATTTATGATACTTATATAGAATTAAACCAAAAACCTCTCTCTTGATGGGAAGATAGAGAACTATTCGGTAGCGACTGCTGACGCTTCGCTGATAATGGAAATGGAGGCTGACTCACACTACCGGGAGTGTTCCTTCCTTGTCTCGGCACGTGCGCCCATCAACTAAGGGGGATTGCATCCCATGACGGTCGACACGAAAAATGTCGCAATATCTTGTGTGGAATAGTCCACTTTCATTTTTATTCCTTCAAAACAATTTCACGTAGGATATATATTTATCATCTTCATACAAATTTCGAAAAATTAAATTTATATCTAAAAATATGTATACCATCATAGTTTTAGATATAAATTATGTACATTGTATGCATATAATGTTATATGTAAAAAATGTATATATATATATATATATATATATATATATATATATTTTAATATCTTGTGTTTTTCTAAGAAAATTACAGACACATTCTCTTTTACATAATTTTACGCAATTTTAAAATTTAATAAAGATTTGAGCAAATTGTAAACTAGATATCTCTCAGCAAATATAGTATGAAAAAATACAAAATTATAGACAATTTTTAGTAAAAATTTTAAGAAGATAATATCGGAGAAAACGAAAGGCAATCTAGATTGAGTATCCAATTTTTCGATTTATGACAAAATCATGAGTAGTATTTTTTTTACTACGAGTACAAGGGAGTTAAAAATGTTTAAAATAATTATGGCACATACACAGAATTTAACACATTAATACTTCAAATAAACAATCATATATCATCAATCGTCTATATTATAGACTGCATTTTGTACATATTACTGAAAATTACATACTACATATTTTATATTATAAGAATTTTAAAGCTGGTGTTGATGGTCATTTTAAAGTATCATTGGTTGAGCAGAAATACTAATCTGTTAAGTATGAAAATTCTCTTAAGTAAGAAACACCTATGTCTAAGAAATAAGTAATATCTAACGAATATCTAAAAAATTTCAAACTTTTTTGTAGTCTTTCGAAAAGTTTAAGGCCTAATCTACAATGTGCTCTTTGTTTCTTAGAAATTAATCCAATCCTGTTCGATTATTCTTAATCTCAACTGCAATTGGTTAATTTCTAAAGAAACAAAAAGCAAAGAGCAAATTGTAAAATAGGCTTAAAAGTTTCAGATGTATTTGCAACATTACAAAAAATTTTCAATTTTTTACTGTTGCACAACCTTGCAAAAAAATTTAACATTTTTTTAGGATTACATTCCTTTTACATTTATTCTTGTTCCTTTCATATTTATTGTGCTTTCAAGAAGAAGTTTCAATATATATCTCACCCATAATGATTTGTGTAATCAGTAATTAACACTAGCTTGTAATCCTTACTTTGAAATTATTTTGAAATAGCTGTTATCTTTTATATAAATTGAATTACACCTATAAAACAATATAAGTCACATTCGTTAAATGATAAAAATTGTATTTATCGTGTTCACTCATCGATCATTAATTAATTCAATCATTTGAGTTTAAATTATTTCGTGCAAATAGTAGGTCTTTTTTATGAAAAAGAAACACATTTGCATACAGTTTCTTATTTATGAATCGTTAGCAGTATTCATTTCTATGGGAGTATATTTCGCGCAAATAGATTACGCAGTATTGTATATCAATAAACAATAAAAAAAATCAACTTTTAATTGGTATCGCGATATATAAATCGTTAACTTTTGTTTAAGATATTACTGCAGAGTCACTGAAAGTCAAAAGTTTCGACATATAATATTCAAGTTTTTCAACTCTACTATCATGTAATAATGATGTAGTTTGTAGCATGATCAAAATGAGGTTTCTAAATATTTAAATTTCCTTTTTAATGACAAATTCGAAATGACGGAATGTATGGTACTAGAGGTATTTAAGATGGTAATTAAGAATTAAATACTAATAAGAACGATGTTAAATGTTGACTCGTGTTAAAATAATTAATCAGTACGATATTATATATGTGTACAAAACGATATATTCATCGATTCTCTGATGCTCACTCAGCAAAAATATTTAATCAAATGAAATACTGCTTTATCCATTGAGCGTGCATAGACATGATTTGCATCAGATTATTTTTTATGTATTAATCACACACAAGAGACAGTCTGTGCCTAATTATATGCGCAATATCAATCAACATAAGACGTTCTAGCGCGATAATACAATTCGATTCACACACGATTTCAAATTATGCCGATTTTCAATTAAGGTAACAGAAAAAAAAAAAAAAAAAAAAAAATAAAAATTGCTTTTATATATTAGACTTGGTAAGATATTCTTTGATCGAGTCTTTGTCTCGGGCGAGCCACGCGGCATTCAGTCTGATGGATTCCACGCATTGTTGTACCGTTCTTTCCGTGCCCGGCGTCGGATGACTTTCAAAGAAGCTCTCTACGTCTTTGGCTTGCTCTTCGGTGACAAAGTTTTCTGTGGTGAACTTTACCAATCGTGCTAATAGAAAACCGCCTTCGTAGCGATCTAACAAGGTCTTCCACTTTTCCTTGAAAAAGTTCCACGCCATAAGACGTCCTTTGTACGACAGACCCACTGACATAATTGCGAAGACCGTGTCCTGAGCACGAACATGCTCGCTCATAGCAAAGTCTAGGACTTTCCTCAACAAGACCTTGTCTTTGATCGCACCGAGAGCTCGTAGAATTCGCTCCTTCTCCTCCTGGAGATCGGCTTCTTTGTACAGTTTTATCATAGTTTCATAAGTATCGGCATCACCTACGGAGAGTACAGCTCGATAAACCGGACTGCGCAAATCAGCAGCAAGCGTCGTGATGCCATTCACGTGAAGCTCGAATCTTCTCTTCGCTTCTTCAATGGTATCCTGATCATTTAAAGCCGCCATGCGGCCCAACACGAGGGACCTGAGTAAAGTATTTAAATGACTCTCGTTCGGTTGAAGATCCCAGCCTAGCCTGTTATTCACGTCGCGAAATAGATTACGTCCAAATGCTTTGAAAGAATCCTCAAAATCTAAGTGCGAGATGAGAATGTTAATTTTGCTCAAGATGTTTACTATAGTAGACCATACAGTATAATTGTCTTCGTGTAAAAACGCTTGCATGAGATCGAGCACTTCTACGGTAGATGCGTGACCCGCTTGTACCATTGCAAAGAGATCATCCAGTAAACCTAATCTATCTAGAGGAGGTAATGTATGATCTTTGATCGCCGGTAACAGAAGCGACAGAGCGGACTGACTGTAACGAGTCCGGTAAAAGCCAATTGTACCGGGATTGATTTTCAACCACGTGCCCTCGGGAACATCTTTGATCACAAATTCTTTTGTTTTCGCATCCAGTATGCCGTCGAATACTGCTTTGCTCGGATTTTGGGACGAGGTCACGCTTATCGGTATAAGCCACGTGTTGCCCACATCATTGTCCACCGATCCGTCAGCCAGAAATCTCTCCTGAGACAATGACAGGATCCTGTTCTCGTTCTCTTGACGATGGTCGACTTTAACGACGGGGAAACCTTGTCTTTTAGTCCACGAAGACATGACTTTACGCACAGCTTTATTACTGGCTTCTTCCAACGCGGCCCAAAGATCCTCGGTCTCCGCGTTAGCGTAACTGTGCCTCTTCAGGTACAAATTCATGCCTTTCCTGAAGTCAGCATCGCCTATATACGCGTGCAGCATACGAATCACGGATGCGCCTTTGTGATACGATATGTCATCAAAGATCTCATCAATCTCTGACGGATGACCAACTGGTACCTCGATCGGATGGCTATTCTTTAGCGCGTCCAGCTCTAACGCTCGTATGTGTGTATCTGTGACAAATTGTGTCCAGATGTCATATTCTGGAAATAAATGCGCGACGCAAAGAAATTCCACGAACGACGCATAACCTTCGTTCAGCCACAGATGTGTCCACCATTCCATCGTTACAAGATTACCAAACCACTGATGTGCTAATTCGTGTGCTACTACTAATGCGATCCATTGTTTCCGTACCGCCGATGTATTTTGCGGATCCACGAGCAAACAGGTCTCGCGATAGGTAACTAGTCCCCAATTTTCCATAGCACCGGACGAAAAATCGGCGATCGCTATGAGATCGATTTTCGGCAAGGGATACGCGATACCAAAATAAGTTTTGTAATAGGGCAATACCTTGGTGGCTACTTCCAGCGCAAACTGACCCTGCTCCTTTTTGGACTTGGGCACATAAACTCGAACTAACACACCGTCACTAGACTTATCCTCTATATAATCGAATTCACCCACTACTACAGCTACTAAGTATGTTGACATGATAGGCGTTCTTTCAAAAGTCAATATCTCGTACTTGCCACTTGTAACATTGCTTTTTACAGGCTGAAAGTGAAAATAGAGAGATAAATATAAATATACACACACATATATTAATTCAATTTAAAGTGTTATACATAAAAAATACTAATTTAAAATAAAAAATATAAAAAGACAAAAAAAAAAAAAAAAAAAACAAATAATATTGCAAACGCCACGCACTGCTTACCATGTTAGAAAGTGCTGTAAGACCACACGGTACTTTTAATGTAATGTCAAATGTGGCTTTGAGCGCTGGTTCATCCCAACAAGGGAAGCAACGTCTAGCATCTGTTGGTTCAAACTGGGTAACTGCTGCGTGTTCAATAGTACCATCCTCTCTGAAACCAGAAAAATTCTACATTGTGTTTTAAGGATTCTCATTATATTTGATAAATATCATGAATGTAACATAAAATCTCTGATATATAGAATTACAAATATATCAAATATTTAAAAATAGATTGTCTTAACATGGGAAAAACTTTCACCGATACAAGACATAAATAAGTTACAACGCAGTTATCATCTTTGTATTTAAAGGAGTGAAAGATTCAACATTATCTTTGTTTATCATCTGTTATATAATTGTCAGGTGATAAAGGTTACAATGACTAAGCTATATTATTAAAGAGATTCTTTTTCTAATCAAATAAAGATTTTGACACAATTTTTTGATCTTTTACACACTGTTAGACTATCTTCTTACCTAGTATATTTGCTCCTATAAAAGCCCTTCATTTTGTCATTGATGTCACCTACGAAATCTATATTCAGGTATCCACTTTTACCAAGTGGTAGAGTTTCAGGAAACACCAGTGTGGCTGTTTCTTCCGATGCGGACAGTTCAATTTTCTTGACAGTAATGCTCTTGCCATCATTACCACAAAAAGTTGCACCTTTTATATTAATTTCCAAGGAATTTAATACAATGGTATCAGTTGTGGACTCCACCTGCAATCGAATAAAACAAATCATCGGTCATTCTGTAAGAGAAGTCAATGCAAGAAGAAGGAAAAAGATAATAAAAAGATGATCAACAAATAGACTAGAAAACAAACGTCACACAGGCGCTTCGAAATTAACGAGCAAATTACCGAGGGATTTAAATCGCGATTGCCGACAATTACGTACGAGATAAGGTGGGCGCGGTATGTTTGCTGATCAAATACAAAACTTAAACGCTATTCAAACAGAATGTTTCTTGGTTATGTTTCTTTGGTTAGTTTTTTTCTTTTTTTTATTCAAAGGACTAATGACGGACGCGCCTAATGACAGGAGGCAACCGGTTATTTACAAACAACTGAACTTACATTGAGGTGCACGCTTTCCGTGCCGTCGAAGGTGAAAGTGGTGAGGTTTGGCGTCAACGAGATATCATAGTGATAAGGACGCACGTACAATGGCAGACGGCGAAACGGCTTTTTCTCGTCGCCCGACATCCTTGCACTTGACTCACTCGCGGATCTGCAAGTGTTGTAACGCACTTGGTTCCTTACAACGATACACGCTCGTAACAGCCGCTTCAACGAATCGACACTCTTCTCTTTTTGCTGACTCACAAGGCAACGGCGTACACTTACACGTGCAAGAACAACGCGCGAGAACATGGCCATAAAGATGCAGACGGGGGCTATCGATATCTCGGTATCGATCTACTTCGACATTTCCACTCGATACGTCGCACGAGTCTTAAGTTCGTCTATTCAAATTCGCATAGTTTATGGAGAGAGGAAATATAGGTGTGTGACGGAAGAAAATTCTAGTAAATATATATAATAAATATTCTTTTTCTCTCTCTCTCTCTCTCTTTCTCTCTCATATTAAAGAAAACGCTCTAAAAAGTATTGTATATTTTAATATACATACAATATTATCACGCATGTAAAATATTAATAAAACTGCACCGCATTTATTTCGAAAATATAACAACAATATGGCGCGACCAATCAGGTTCGCCATTTTCGAACTAACTAGCCCCTCTCACTTTTTCGGGACAATTTTCTACAACGCAGTCACCGCTCTAGATTCCGTCACATGCATCTCGGTTAAAATCGGCTAGTTCGCGACTTTTATACGCGGTAGTGGTGCGGGCAGTATCCGCGACAACAGCGAGATAAGGCCTTCGAGTCGAATGGTCGGCCGATCGCGGATGATTTGTCAGAGATAGTGGTGGCGTGCGCGAGCACCCACCGTCAAGCGAGACAGCGTAGCGGGAGGGTTCGGAGGATCGGCCGACGGTAGTGATCTCGGTCGAGAGAAAAAGAGAGAGAGAGAGAGAGAGAGAAGGAGGAGAAAGACAGTGAGTGAGTGAGTGAGTGAGTGAGTGAGTGAATCGACGTGAACCTTGCCACGCTCGCGGACCGGGAAGGCTCGGTGGTGAATCTTGGATACGGTGTCGTGACACCCGCACCGTCCCGAGGACGATCGTCGACGTCTCCGTCGTCGTCGTCGTCGTCGTCGTCGTCCGCGGGGAGAGTGCGGAGGCGGTTTTTTGTCCTCTTGATGGCGCGAGCCGACGCGTCGAGGACCGTGCGTGCTTCGTTGAAGCGCGAGACGGAACGGGCGACGTGAGAGGTGGCCGACGACACGCGCCTCCCGAGCAACGAGCAGGAGCATCGGCCGAGAAAAACACGACGGCGTAGCCCGTGTACGCAGGCACACATACATATATGCACGCACCCGAGTGCGTCACCGCCCATATGTGATGTGTCCCGTGCGTGAGAGCGAATGAGTAATCATGTACTGTCAGGACAAGGGTTCGACCGCCTCCAAGAGCAAAGAGGGTAAGTCGTAATGTTTTTTTCTTTTGGCGCGCTTCCTTTTCTTTCGCTCTCTCTCTCTTTCTTTCTTTCTTTCTTTCTTTCTTTCTTTCTCTCTTCAACGTCGATGTTCCGGCTTGCCGTTTCTTATCGGCTTTCGGCTGCTTTTGTGCGCGCATGTGAACGAGGCGAAAAAGAGAGAGAGAGAGAGAGGGAGGGAGAGGGAGAGAGTATGTATGAATAAGCGAGAGAGAGGTAAAGGGAGTTCCGTTCCGGGATCGTGGAAATGGAAGAAGGACAAGATGACAACGGTCGGCAGTGCAACAGAGACATACAGAGACAAGAGAAGCAGAGAGAGAGAGATATATGAAGAGTTTGTGTGCGTGTACAGTATCGCTTATCGATGGCAGAAGAGAAAGAGAGACATAGTTGCAGTATGTATCTCCCGCGCGTTCTTGCATCTGCTTCTTTACCCGGCGGCTCGAATTCTCGCATTCGTTCGCAGGATTAAACACGCGCTTATCATTATCGAGATGGCATATCCCTAATGGCGAGACCGTCTGGCTTTCCGAATCGCACGATCTTTTTTGTAACACGAGATACTTGACGTTGTTACTTGACGTTACTTGTTACTTGAAAAACTCCGATTTAGCAATTTGTCCATAATTTTATTCGACCCTTGTGAAACTGCTAATATTTATTAGTTCGTTGACCCGCTGTAATTGCGGTATATATACATACATTATATGTGCATAACTATGTTGTATTCATGTGTGTATGCGTACTGTCCGCCGTGTTCTTGTGTCACACACATATGGCAGTTACAAAGTTTTAATTGCATTTGTCGAGTGCTCCGTGAGTTTGCTTTGTTATGTGACTTGTCTCAAGAAAAATAGTAGTTATCTAGTTCAAGAGCGAATTGCTGGGATATTTGAAAAGTATACTCTCATGTTCATACATAATTAAGAGAACATATACTTTCACCTTTTATTATCTCTCTTGTATTATGAATGATTTGCTATTGATCTGTTGAGGATAAATTGAAATGTTTTTAGATAAGATTCTGTGTTTAAATGACTGCTCGTTAGATGTCATTATGTTTTGACAGTTGTATAATAAGAGCTATAAATTTTCTATATATTCATATCATATTACAGTAATTATATCATTTACCTAGGCTCACACATATTACCCTTTATTTTAGCTACTACAAATTGTTTGACAAATTTAACAAAATTCTTTCTCAACACTTGTATTTAATATCAGATTTTTATTTGAAGCGGAATGAATAATGATCATATACATATATATGTTCTTTTTATTATGTAATTTCTTATGTTATTATGTTCCTCCCAGTGTCATTTGAGAAGATTGTGATATACATATATGTCTCTATTATTATCATTATCAAGATCCACAGGAGCACACATGCACATACATATATGTACATATACATATGTATATATATATATATATATATATATATATATATATATATATATATATAGCATAGCATAGCATAGCATATGATGTCATGTAATGATCATCATGTCTGAATTTACTCTGATGTTCTTGGCCTTCTATTATGATGTCGTGTACTATCTCAATTTAGATATTTGACATTTCAAACTTGTTTAAATATTTGTAATTTTTGTATGCAGGGCCTGTAACAATGCGGGAGAAAAAAGGCGGTGCTCTCAGCAGAGTACAAAAATTAAAAAAGCGTCTCAGTCATAGTTTTGGACGACTTTGTAAGTAATATATCTTGTGTTTCAAAATAATTGTTTTTGTATTGATAAAAAAATAGAAAATAGTGTTTTCTTGTAAAAATTTAGTTACATCAATTTTTTTTACAATATTAATAAATGTGCAATTAATGTCAAGCAAATAATATTTTTACAAATTATGATTATGATTAAATAACAATGTTTTTATAAACTTGTTGATTATTAGGATTAGCATTGTTTTACTGAAATGTGAACATTTTTTTATAATGCTGAATAAAATTTATTAACATGATACAATTAAACTGTGCCTATTAAAAACAATCATTATTATATCAAATATTATTTATTTTATTGTAGCTATATCAAAAGAAGAGGCTGATGATGCAGCAACCAGAGGCCAATTGCCATACAATGGCTATTCTGAGGAGTTCCTAGATCGCTTGGAGCCAAATGGCAACATACCTGTGGATAAGGATCGTCGTTATGGTAAATTTCATTTAAAAAAGCTTTATAAATATATATGTGTGTAATATAATTTTATATATTTAGATTTTTAAATAAATTTATATACAAATCTGTATATAATTTTGTATACTTCTGTTGCTATTATTTTAAGAATGTGTTTTCGGAAATTGGACTGTCATAGAATGGACAGGTGTAGGCGACCATGAGAGAGTGCATCGGCAGCTTTCGGTTTCTAGCGATTCTAAGCTTCTCGATGAAGACATTCGGGAAGAAGCTAGGGTAATTCTGCGGCCCCGACGTCCACCGCGGCCCAAATCTGAGGTTTTCCTCGGCCCGGATCCACCTAGAAGAACTAAAAGATTCTCCGCTTTTGGGGTAATATATTCTATACTTATTTGTATATATGCTTATTTTTTTCTAATGAAATGTTATACATTAATATACATATGAATCCCGCCTATTTTAACTCGACAGGGAGATTCGCCGTTCGGTAAATCCGAAGCTTATATAAAACTGGAGCAGTTGGGAGAGGGATCATACGCCACAGTGTTCAAAGGCTACAGTCACCTCACTAATCAGGTGGTGGCTCTTAAAGAAATTAGACTGCAAGAGGAGGAAGGAGCTCCGTTTACTGCCATTCGCGAGGCAAGTCTCCTCAAAGAGTTGAAACATAGCAATATCGTGACTCTACACGATATTATTCATACTCGCGAGACGCTCACTTTCGTATTCGAATATGTTCACACCGATCTGTCGCAATACATGGAGAGGTACGGAAGCGGTAACGGAGGATTAGACCCGCGTAATGTTAAATTGTTTCTTTTTCAATTATTGAGAGGATTGGCGTACTGTCATCGCAGGTAATTACAAATACATAGTACATAGTATGTAATGTCAATGTCTCATCTGTGATAAGTGATCTGTTGATTAATTTGTGTTACCGCATTTCCAGGAGAGTCTTGCATAGAGATGTAAAGCCGCAGAATTTATTAATCAGCGAAATAGGAGAACTTAAATTGGCAGACTTTGGGTTAGCGAGAGCCAAATCCGTGCCATCGCATACATACTCGCACGAGGTCGTGACCTTATGGTATAGGCCACCCGACGTTCTTTTAGGTTCCACAGAGTATTCTACTTCGCTCGATATGTGGGGAGTAGGTTGCATATTTGTGGAAATGTTAACTGGCGAACCGACATTCCCAGGTGTACGCTGTACGTACGACCAACTCGATAAGATATTTAAAGTGTTGGGCACACCCACCGAGGAAACTTGGCCAGGTGTCACGCATTTGCCCGGGTATAAGGCACATAGACTGTTATTTTATCCACCGCGAAAACTGGGGCTCTCGTTTCCCCGGCTCTACGACATCGCCGAGGGCGATAGTATGGCGTCGTCGCTCCTACAACTGAATCCTGATCAACGGATAGGAGCGGAGGAAGCGTTAGGACATCCCTATTTCGCTTCTCTTCCTAGGAAATTATACGAATTACCTGACGGTAAGATATATGTTTGCTAGATTGCGATACAAGACACTATTATTGTCGAAATAACATTTGTCTCACATGACGATATCATTGATTCTGTTGCAGAAGTGTCGATATTCAGCGTAGAAGGTTGTCACTTGTATACAAACTCGAGGCACGGGTGCGCGGATTCGCGTCACACGACTCTTAAGACTTGAGGTTAAAGCAAACGTTAATGGAGTAAATTATAAGTAAATTCGCAATTTACACACACTGAGTGAAACGTTCATTCGTATGAGAGATCCATATGTTCAGATACACATACAAACACACATACACACAGGCGCACATGCATTACTTCTACAAGCGTGTTATTCGCTCTCTCTCTCAGGGCTGCTCCATGATTTTTTCCCCTTGTTCTTTTCATACGTAATAACAATATTCTTTTCTCCTTTTTATTTTTTTCTCGAGAATATATACGTATCGAGTAAATTAATTATTAATTAACGACGACAAGTCGTAACTGGTCACACAAGGAAACAAGAAAGTAAAGCTTATGGTTAAAAGTTAAAAAAAAAACGACTTATAAGGACTTGCGCACGCTCGATTTAGAAAGCAAAAGCACGCACGACCCATCCTCGCACTTCGTCCAAATACTAGATTTAGATCGATACCAATCAAAAAGAAAAGAAAAAAAATGATACCGCCGCCCTACGTCCCCCGGAACCCCAGCCCAAGCCAAATAGGGTGGGCGGTCGCTGGTTAGCAAAACTATTACGAAGTAATTAATTACTTAGAAAAATTGTGGAAGACCTGTAGCACTCTCTATATAAAACAAACTTTACTGCTGCTGATTTCGAGCATACGATGTTGGTCGCTAAGACAATTGAAAATATTGATAGATAAAATAGAGAATCGTTGTTCAATTTAAAAAATTAATTATTAGATGTGATGATAGCGAATAAGAAATAGGGAGCTTAGGGAAGAGACAGCGAGTCAGTATTAGTCAAGTGCCGTAGTTGCCAACATCGCGAGATGCAGCGAAAGAAACTAACTGAACGCTCATCGTCGATAGTACCGATGGTAGTGATTTAGACATAAGTGATTAGCGTTAGATCGTATTTAATATCAATCGAAGTTTATCGACAATGTCGCAACGTAGCGTAAATAATGATAGCGAATCAAGAGAGAGAGTTACGGGGTAGTGATTTTAGACTTGTCAAAATTTCATTTGTTCAATTTGCTGCTAATTATTATCAACATTAGCCAAATGGTGCTCGAATTGTAAAACTGACGTGTTTAATCGACCTCGTACTCGTGGCGTAATTATTTAACGAGTATCCGTTCAATTTTCTAAAAATTATACCGGATATAAAGTAGCGTTGGCAATAGTAGAAATAGGAAAATGTAAGGGAAAAAAACGGCGTTACAGTTCTTCCAAATTTTGTCTAAGCTACAATTGACGATTATTGCGCGGTAATATTACTCCTTTTCGTAGGTTACATTTATACCGATTTTTCAGCACACTTATTAAAAAAAAAATATATATATATATATATAAATATATATCAACGAGGTGAAAGTAAAAGAGAAGAGGAAAATTTCGAAAAGATTTGAGAGACGCTATATTACACATTACTACCGATATTATTGCGTTTATTTCGGTAGATTGTATATAGAATTATCAAATTCATATATGTTATATATATACATATGTATATAGCATTATATATATATATATAATATATATACATATATATATATATATATCGATGATGCTGGGATAGCTGAATCGAAATAATAAATGTGACTTTGTAATAAATTCAGACGTATGGTACACTCTGGACTCTGTTCATCCTTAACTCGGCAGTGGTATTACAGGGCTAGTGGTATTACAGGGCTAGATTCGAAATAACTCGCGAGTTGCATTTCAGATAACAATAAGTTACTTTCTGAACTCAAATAGTCTTTAAAAAATTATATTGTATTTATAAAATATGCTTAAAAATTTACTTTTATATATTATGGAAAAAGAATATTAGTAAACTATATAATAAATGACATCTTATGTGCATATATATATATATATATATATATATATATATATATGCACACACACATACACACACACACACACAACGAAAAAAACATTTTAATTTAAAAATGTTACAATACTTTTAGTGTGTGCGCGTGATACAAAACATAAAAATAACTTCCCTTTTATTAATCGTAATGACAATTTTTATCTTTTTCCTTTTCTTTTAATTATTGTATTGAAAACACATTTTTCCTAATTAAACAAATTGTAGTCAATATAACTTATTATTTTGGCTATGTTATTAAATTATCATTCAGAATATCATCTATAACACTTTACAAGATATACGTAATACAAAGTTAAGTTGTTTAGATGTTAAGACTGCGTTTTTTTTTATTCTGTCACTGAAAAACGAGCATTTATAGGGTATATTAAGTAGACTGCGATGTAATATGAATAAGTATCTTGTAGTCTTTCTCTGTTTACGGAATTCCCGTAAATCGTGGATTGTATTTTTTTTAAATATGGTGCTAAAATTTTTTACTCAAATACGAAATTTGTAACAATCTTATTCTATCCTATAGATGATAATTTTGGCTCTTGTTTCTAAAAAACATTTTTAAACGTTTTATTATATATATATTGATGCGTGTAAATTCGCGAGTTGGTTTACATTGATTTGAATAAGTATAAAGAGAATAGAGGAAAAATTAAAGATGCATGTATAGCGATTTTATTGTATGTAAAAATTGTTCGATTCTATATGCAAGCTTTTCAAAGATATTTTTAAATATTTTTTAAATTAAATATATTCTAAATTATTAAAATAATTTATTATGTATAACAAAATCTGCAAATTACGTAATACTTCAAGAATAATCATATTTTAAATGCAAAATATGAAAACTCAGATTGGTTTTTAAAATAAACAAAAAATATTATTTTGAGTCATGAATATTATGTTCGCATTTTGTATATATATATTTTTGCTTTTTATATATTCACACGCGTTTTATATTGCATCTAATTTTTAAATATAATATTGAGATCCTATATAAATGATCTCACACTTGATGCATTTATTAATATTGTCTTAATATAAATATGTTTATTATAGTCACCAATAATAAACAAATTTTGGCATCTTTTACCACTGTCGAGTTAAGCATTTACCATACAAGAGAGGTTCCGTTTAGTTCTTAAAAAAATTTATAACACGAAAATTCTTGTATGATTATAATATGTACTTATGTTGCCTCTAAGTGTATCAATTTTCTACTTGCATTTTTCTTCCAGTTTAATTGTACATTTTATTTTATAATTTTTTTTTACAAGGAATCGCGAATATATATCAAAGCCGCTGCGGAATTGTGTAACGAAAAAGATACAAAAAAAAGAGAATTATGTTTTGACATATACATCTTTTGCGTTCGAAAATGGACATTTCGCGTCATTGCGAGGACACGTGGTTATTACACATATGTCCGACATTTAGACCGATTGATCAACTCCGGATTTATCCGGAAACATCAAGTTGAACGTATTGTGCCTGTGCTACAAATATTTGAAATAATAAAGATACAACTCGCTATTACATATTACGTATTTTACACTTACTTTCACGTCACGAAATGCATAGCATAATAAAAAATCATTAAATCAGGGAAAGTGGGTAATATCAAATTTAAGTTATATAAAAACTTCACATTATACACGAAAACACTATTTTATACTTCATATGAGTAAATTTTTAAAATATCTATCATGTATTCATGTGTGCGTGTGTGGGTGTGAAGTGAAATTTGCATCTCAATATAAAATGCAAAATACTTAAAATAAATGAGATCTCTTTAAAAATCGTGCTATTGTGTCACAGTTTGCATAACAAATGCTGTTTCAAATTAGATTCTATAGAATTTAAAACAATTGAGATTGGAAAATATTAGCATACATGACATTTAAAAAATGTAACACAAAAGAGTTTACTATAATAATTGCACGATCGATCCCAAATTGTAAATTAAAAATTAAAGCGAAGAAAGTTTATGATGCGAAAATTCTTATCGAGGCTGCGTTCCGATATTTACTGCCACTGAAAATCTATATAGTAACGTTAAATTATAAATTTTCAGTATTGACAGTCAAAATATTGGAACGATCCAAGAACCTGTCAAATTCAGATTGTTCAAATATCCCGCGATTGAGCGATAAACAATGGCTATGCGTTCCAAAATGCACTGTCAAAATTATTAGATTAAGCATCGACAAAATATTATTAAAGACCGCCCACCTTACATCAATTTTTTATTATCTATAAATTATCAAATAAATCAATATCTACTACGAAAAAACGTAGCAATAGAATGTATTTATATCACATTTATATATATGATATCTCAATTTCGTATACATTATATCAAATTCGTCTAGATATATCGGCGAACGATTTAGATTATATATCGCGATGCTATTGGTCGAGGCTGGAATCCTATCGGTGTTTTGCAACGTCCAACATCTATCGAAGTTTCATTAATCATGATACGCGAGATGGGACAAGGAAAGAGGAAAGGAAGATCAGTATAGGAAGCGCCGTAGATTATCGTTGTTGTGTGCCTTGCTCGTACCTGCCTGCTAGCGATGCGTTTTACGCGTACGCATGATCGCACAACGGAACATGTCCAGAAACGTTCTCTACATGCCGTATTTAATTAGTGCGACTTGATACACGATCGTGACGGACGAACGCGGTGAACGGACGCGACGAATTTCGCTCCGGCAGGTAAGAGTGCAAGGAGAACGCGCCCTTTTTTTTCCCTTTAACGCGATAATTTTGCTTCGATATATAATATATACATCACTCCGAAGAGCACTGATGAGATATTATTAAAGACCGTCGACCCTGAATCAATTCTCGTGATTATTAATTGAATTCGGAGATAATTCAAGAGCACTGTGATCGTACATTATATCGTTTTCTCCACGTTATACGCACGGAGAAAATAAAAATACTCGATACATTTTATATACAAATATATATATATATATATACATATAAACGATAAAATAGAAATAAAATATATGTATTATATATAATATGACATGTTATAGAAAAAAAAGAGACGTATGATTTATATCGACACAAAATCGGCATGATCGTAAAATATTACTGCATTACACGTATACATATTTGACACTTGACACATGACTAAATTCAAGTTTAAATATTATGTTAATGCCCGAAAAAACGGTCGATAATGTCCATGTTCCACCTTATCCCCCCGTAATGTCTAATTGTTCCTCGTCAGGGCCGGCAGTCGTTTATCGCAATCTCGTCGGTGCCCGGAGCTTTTTCGTGGTGTATGATCTTTTCCGCACGATGATTCACATAACGCTTTCTTGTTACCCTGCCGTGATTCATATTCGTCCCTCTTTTTCTCTCTTTCTTGTTATTGGATTTATGGGGAATGGATATAAGGAAATTGCTGTAACGTGCGATGACTTGAAGCACACGTAACGCGCGACCTCGTCATCCTCGATCCTCGTTAAGTAAGTGAGAATCGCTTCTATTCCGTATATAATATAATTGTTAATATCTTATTCGGTGCATTATTATTTCTCACGTTACAGAGGAGGATCGCGTCTGAAATTCGCGTAAACAAAGAACATGATAGTGTATCAGAATTCGTTAGATTTTTTATGCTTTGATATAATTCTAGAAATTTTCAATATATTGAAACTAGCTTTTTTTCTGAGAAAACAACGCTTTTATAATCGATGTTATCTTTTCAATTGGATTAGTTGACTAGATTAACTGTTTTGTAAAAAAAAATATATTTCCTATAGCAGTACATTATTATTTTAGTAATGACAAAGTTATTCAACCATATATTCTTCTTCACAAATTTTTTACAATTCCACAAATTATTATAAAGTGAGGTACATTATATATATATATATATATATATATATATATATACACACATTTATATCTTTTCAGGTTTACACAATGGGTCGCTATACAGGAAAAAAATGTCGTCTTTTGACAATGTTATGGCTGACAGCTTTATTTTTTTTAGTGGAAATTGTAGTTGGTTATGTAACCAATTCAATGGCTTTAATAGCGGACAGTTTTCACATGCTATCAGATGTAGCCGCTTTGGTAGTGGCATTTCTTTCGGTAAAGGTAAGCTCTGAAATTGCCTTTAGTTATATTGAAAAATCCAGTCATTAAATCTTTATTATGTAACGATATTGTGTCTCGATAGTTTATAAGCTCTTTTATATTGCAGATGTCGCCGAAAAAATGGTCCAAGAATACCTTTGGTTGGGCCAGAGCAGAGGTATTAGGAGCCTTAGTAAATGCTGTGTTCTTGGTCGCTTTATGTTTTAGTATTACTGTGGAGGCATGTAAGAGATTCATTGAGGTAGAAGAAATACACGAAGCCAAACTACTTGTGGCAGTTGGAGCACTTGGTTTGCTGGTGAATGTGATAGGTTTATGTTTATTCCATGGTGAGTATACCTGCTTATATATCACACAATGAGCTTTATTTGTTTTTAATAAAGCTTAAAAGAACTTAAAATCTATATAAATGTAACATTTAAATTGATGCAGAGATATATGTTTTTACTTGAAAGATGTTCAGTCAACATAATATAAAAAGATCTTTAGAGAAGAAAAAAATATTCACATATTGATATTAATTTTCTATAGAAATTGCTATTACTTTTCTGCTGTTAGATTAATATTATTTGAAATATTTAGTGTTTTATCTTAAGTACTATTCTTCATATCTAATATCTTAATATCTTAATGATGCTCGTGGTTAACGATATTTTTGCAAGTTGCTGTTTGTATAAAATTCTTTGTCCAATATTTTCATTTTGATGTTATCTTATTATCAATGCTCAAGAGATTTTATCTCAAGATAAAAATTTGATTATCCAATATCTATATTCAGAGATGGACGAAAGTATTAAAGCAGCAAAATATGTAAAGTGAAATTTCTCTAGATACGACAAAAATAAAATTTCTATAAAGTTCTGTTATGAAATGTATTATTGAGTTTATACTTCAAAAGATTGCAGTTATAAATTCGAGTTATATAAATGTTAAAAAATCACTGCTCAATAACATCTAATAAATCAATTTCATTAGCTTTATTAATGTATTACTAAATCACAATTGAGTACTCGGAAAACATTTAGCTATTTGAATAAGCACATACTGATAATATTAAAAAGAAAATATTTTATTTTATCAAACAAAATATTGATTAATCTTATAACTAATACATTCAATATTTTATATCTGTAACAAAGAAAATAAGGATTAGCTACAACTTTTTTTCTGTTCGTTTTTAATTAATTAATCTTGATTAAATTTATATCATGCACATTTTATATATAATAGATAAGAAATTAATCTGCTTTACCGATATAATGTACAAATATTTACAATATAATTGTAGAACACGGAAGTGCTCATGGTCATTCACATGGTATATCTCGAAGTCATAACAGACTGAGTACTTTAGTAGGTACAGACGACAATGAAAATGACGAAACTTATAGACCTTCGACACCCCAAGTAAAACGAGCGCATGGTCATACTCACGATGCGAGTCAGATGAACATGCGAGGAGTATTTCTTCATGTACTTTCAGATGCATTAGGGTCTGTTATTGTCATTGTATCTGCCCTCATTGTGTGGCTTACAAAGTGGAAATATCGGTGATTATATGCTTTGTGTATTTTATGTACGAGTTTAATACTTTAATAGTAAAATTCATATTAATTTCTAAATATTCTTTTACTTTCATAGATTTTACATTGATCCTGCACTGTCGCTCTTATTAGTCATTCTTATTCTGCGTTCAGTGTGGCCGTTACTCCAAGAATCAGCTTTAATTCTACTACAGACTGTGCCAACACACATTCAGGTAATACTTTGTTGATTTTCGGTATAGTTTAGTAAGATTTGAGATTTATATATAATTTATCAAAATTATTATATATATATAATTTATCAAAATTTATTTAATGCAGGTCGATGCTATACAACAACGTCTACTAGAAAATGTAGACGGAGTATTAGCTGTACACGAATTCCATGTATGGCAATTAGCTGGTGATCGTATTATAGCTAGTGCGCACATAAGATGTAGAAATCTTTCGGAATATATGAAAATCGCCGAACAAGTTAAGGAATTTTTCCATAACGAGGGTATACACTCTACGACTATTCAACCAGAATTTATTGATGTAAGTAAAAATGTTACAAAATTTGTAAAAACATTGCAGCAAAAAAGAAACTGAGAGAATAATAAAAATGCATGCAACTTTTTATTACAAGCAAATACAAAGATTTAAGATTTGGATAATTGTGAATTTCGATTAGAAAGTTCTGTTCATGAATCACACGTATGGTGATATTAAAACAGAATCTTTTGTCTAGCGTCAATGATGCACGAAGTCTACAGTCACCAAACTAACACTATTGTACACGCGACTCACAAATGACTCTTTAGTTTTACATATATTACTCTAACTACTTTATAATCTTTTCTATTATTCTAGTATCATTCTAATAGCGAAATTAAAGAGACTCCCACGGAAGATTGCGTGTTGGATTGTCCAAAGACTGATAAGCCGTGCAATCATGCGACGTGCTGTGGTCCTTCCAAACAAGTAAGTACCATGTTTCATTCATGATTTTATTATCGTACATTGCTCATCACGTTTATTTCGCTCGATGCTCTAGTATAATGTGGAGAAAGATACAAATCCTCGATCTACGTGTTCTAAATCAAAGTACCTCGGACGATGCTTAGAAGGAATAAAATCAGAATCAAATACGACTATAGATCGCGACAGCAGTTCATCTACTACATCTGATATAAATTCTATATTTCATCCATTTGAAAGTACAGTTATCTTTCATTATATACAAACAATTTTTTAATGAAATTTTATTTCACAAGAATTACTAAGTATCTTTGTTTTTTTATGTCTACATTCAAATTGCTAAATTTATCTAATTTCGAAATTCAAAATCAGATTGTAGCTGATTGGTAAAATTAGTATATTGTCAATAAATTCTATAATAAATTCTATTTTTATATTTATTCGAAATGAGATGAAAAAGTGATATGCATTGTATTTATTGAGATGTTAGGAGGTAAATATCATCTATATCATACAATTTTTTTCATATTTTGCTCTAGCTTTACAGGTAAGATGTGTAAAATAGTTTTTTATAAACGTTAACTTATACAATACAGGGTCGTGAAACTCCTTCACCTGGAGAGACACCATATATGTGCAGACAACGTAATAGCCTGGCACGTTCAACAGGCTCTATAGGAGGAACAGAGCAACAAGAAGTGAATGAAATGGAACGCGGACATTTGCTATCACTGCCCGTCTCGCATCCCACTTCGTTCCACTCCGTCCAAGTTCCCCATCCTCACGTTAATGCACCAGTTGTCTAAGGTCCCTTTGCATTATCAAATATCTACCTCCATAGAAAAATATGCGGCGCGTCACGATTTATTGTACAAATACAATAAATGAGTATATCTATATAGAATTCATTAGTATCAGCAATTGATGGCAGAGGTTGAATGAACGTTTTGCAATCGCATTAGTTATAGCTTATAATAAATTTTATTTCAAAATTTCTCTCAAATTTTTTAATATAGCGAACAATCTCTTTTAGCTTCTAATCTTTGCCATCAATTTACTTATAAATAAATAAGATATTTGATAATTAAATGCCAAAGGCATATTAATACCAAATATATTATATGCGTTACATAACTCTGATATAAATAAGATGTCGAAGTTATTCTAGATTTCTTGAAAAATCCCAGAATTACAAGGCGCTTCGAATGTTCAATGCATAATTTATCACAAAAAATATAGGACTTGTAATCTATTAAGTATTGTTTAAATCTCACTTATATACACTCACATATAAGTTGTACATTGATTTATACTTATAAAAACTTTGCGAAACTCTTTATTTATATATATATATATATATATATATATATATATATATATATATAAACATACATACATATATATATATATATAATTTTTATTGTGTTAATATTATAACATACAGTTTTATAAAATAGTATACAAATTTATAAGTGAGAGTACCAAATCTCTTCATTATACTGTGTATTTTTTCCATGTAATTCTTAAATATTAAGTCTGTATATTTTTTATGTATTGTCAATTTGAATAATTACAAGGAAACTAAAAACTGAATGTAATGATTAATTGCTTATGTATATATGTAATCTCACATGTAATATTTTATTTACAATTTTTAAATTTATAAGGGAAAAAGTATATTATACTAATTTTCTTGGTTTTAACACTTTTTCATATATAAAAGTTTATAACAATAGTATTATAAAAAACAGAAAATTAAACATAAAGCAGTTTTTTATTGATAATTCTTTTGTTTGTAGTTTTCCTTGAGACTAGAAACTAGAATAAAAGTTATTTCAATTTATAATGTCAATCAATGTCGACTTTCTTTTACTTTTTTTTATATCTACTAACGGTTATTTTGATAGAATAAATGACTACACTGTGTACTGTGACATTTAATAGGTACTTGTCTTTATAAAACTTTTATTTCTTTAATATACAAGTTAATACGAAAATATAAATTAATAATTCGCACTAATTTGTTATTTTCAATGTTCAGTAAAATGTCGATTCAAGATATACTGTTCTTAATTTAACCACATTGTTACAATTTAACCATTACAATTTTTTAATAATATACATCATTCACAATTCAATATTAATTAATACATTTTTATAATGTAGAAAATCTATTATCTATATTAATGTGTCTGTGTTCAGTTCTCTGACAATAATTATGTGGAAAAAAAAATATATATATATCTTACAAATATATGAGTTTCCACATGATCTACGTCATTTGTTGCGTGATCCAAGGAAGAAAGAAAGGCACACTAGTGTACACACCGGGTACTCCTCCATCTGCGCAGCCTATACCCCATATTACCAGCCCAATAACTTGAAAAGACCCGTTACTCATCGAACACACTAGTGGTGAACCTCCATCGCCCTTTAAAAGAAAGGATTTATAATTATGATTTAATGATACTGCTCTAGATTGATTACTGAACAAATACTACATTAATATAAACAAGAGGTAATGTGTGTATAACAATTCTCTTACAGTGCATGCATCTTTGCCCGCTTCTCCTCCGGCACACATAGCACTGTTGTCCAGAACGAACCAGTCACCAAGTCTCGTCTTACGAAGACGGGTTTGACAATCCGTCTGATTCCGCAGAACTACGTCTACCTCTTTCAGAATATTTTGGAACGTTCCGCTGGGTCCAAAAGCGTTCTTTCCCCAACCCGTTACCCAACATCTTTAAAATATTAATATTGTAATATTAATCGCGTTATCATATTATTTATGAAAAAATTATATTGCAAAATTAGAATACATTTTCTGATACTCTTAGCAAAATGCTAGAGATATAAATTATGAATATAATTATGATAATTGAAGTACAAAAGCATGCAAAAGTTCACATTACGTATTTGTTGATAAATTAAAGAAGATTCATCTAGAGAAAATTATATGTAAAACATTAAATATTGCGAAAATATTAATTGTAATACGTACTGTGTTCCCACAGCTGCTGGTACATATGGCAAACACGCTGTATTAATATTAGGATTAGTTGCAATTGGAGCAGCCGAGCTTAGTTTAAGTACTGCTATATCGTTATGAAGGTTTCCCGAAGTGTAGTTTGGATGCAGAGTAACTTTTGAAATAGAAATATCTACAGAAGTAGGAGATTTAGCATCCCACACGCCCAACTTCGCTTTGATTTCATCGTTTCTGTTACATGTTTAATAAGTATATATTATGACAAAAAATACGATAAAATTAATACATTGTACATTGTGTTGATAATACAGGAAATTAATCTCTCTTTAAAATCTTCAAAAATCTATATATTTATATTACTTATATTATTATTACTTACCCGTAACCCGCTACTTTATGAGCGGCGGTAAGGACATACATTGGATCGATAAGTACTCCACCTCCGAGATAATCGTTAGTGTTTTTAGTTGTAATGGCCACTTGCCAGGGATATGCACCAGGAGCAGCTTGTCCTGGGGGATGTGGAACAGATGGTACTTTTCGAATACCGCAAGAAGCACTGTTTCCAGATGTTGTGCAACAGTACACTTGTCCAGAGGGACAAGTTGTTCCCTAAAAATAAAGTTTTATATTATAAAATGATTAGTATAAAAAATTATACCATAAAATGATTAATATAAGAAATATTAAATAATATATATAATTATCACATTTTTATAGAATTTTTACATAGACTTGATAATTATAATTTTTTTGCTAGATATATAAATATTTCGTAATAGTATTAATTTTTTATTTTTTTATTAATAAACAAATATCACATATTACCGTATTCACGATTCTGATGTCAAAACCACTACCCGAAGGACAAGTGGTTCCAGAATAGCACAGACATGGTCCATTATTCACAATAGCAGCTGTAAAAGAAAATAAAATATATGTCAGACAACATTATTAGATTAACTCATAACATAAATTAAACTAAGTGAAATGTACTAAATTAAAATAAATTTTTTAATGTTTAGAAATTTTTTGTACTGGATGATATAATTAGATGATTATAAATTCAAATACTCTCTCTCAAATATCATCAACAATACTTATCAGATTACATTTAATAATTATATAATTTGTCATTTGCATTATTTCGTTACTACTTTTTTGATATCATGTATCTCTTGTTAATAATATATTATGCATTGTCTTATAATAATAGTATAATAGACTACATACTTGTCGCCCTAGGAGCAGTCTCAAAATTCATCTGTGCACATATTTGCTGCAACAATTGACACAAGAATAAAAAAGGCAAGATGCTATTCATTTCAAAGACTTCGAAATTACTGAGAATCAATTGTACAGTCTATAAGTGACACAACAAATAAAACACGGAGACCGTAACTCATGGACTTATATATACGTATACATAAATATGATATAATGAATGACCTTTCGCGACGAATTAAAAATGTTTCTGGGTAAAGATATCTGATGCGACATGTAGTCCCCCTCCGAGTTATCACGTGTAAAATATCTAGCACAACGTAATAAAAAAGAGAAGTAAATTGTTTCCGATTATAATTATATTAGTATGTATATAATAATAGCAAGTGTAGCACAGCGTAACCAGCGTAATAATGCTCGGTGGTATTCCCAACAGTTCGGAACAGTCGTGCGTCCAGAGGCAAGGTGCAGAGAGACAAGGTCATCCCCGTTTCATTGGCAAATAAGCGTCGAAGGTCAATAATCATCCGTGCGAGCAGATCGTGAATCATGCATCGCTGACTTCATTCAACGTTATGTGTTTAAAAAAACACATTGTTGCAGGAAACAATATTTCATAATCACTGACAAATTATCTTCGGGTCTTGCACTTGACATGTATAGTGACAAAAGAATTGTTGCATGAATGATAAATATTACAGCAGAAATATTTTTACAAAAGCAATATCCTCTGCATATTCTATGTGCAGTATTTTTAACTTTCAAATGTATTCAAGAACTGAAAATTCTTTTAAAGTTTTTGAAAAGTCTAAAAATTTTTTTGTCAACTTGATGCAAAACTGAGAAATGTAAAAATAAATATAATATATAGTTTCACCAATTATCGACAGAATATAATAAAATTATCTAAGTCAAAAAACAGATTGTAATGAACAAGAAATCTATTAAAATATTTGAAATATGTCCGTCTTCGCATTTTTTTGCTTCACACTTGTGCATCAACAGCTGGTAATAAATTAAATTAATTAATACTGTTTAAAGAGAAAATATTATGAGACTACTTTATAAAAATGCCCTTCATAATTACAATTTATTTCTAAATTAGTAAAATAAAAAATATATCAAATGTGATTACAAATCTTTCAAAATCCTTTAAAATTCATAGTGAAACAACAAAGAAATATAAAAATATTCATGTAATTGTTCGATTATTCACGAATTACGGAATGCTTAGATTATAATACAATTTTTATATTTGTGCGGCGAGTTCTACTTACACATGTATTTTTTAACTTACTTATAATTAGCACTCACATGAGTTAACGCGACCACATATAAAAATACATACTCTGCATGTATGGCAGATTCTTTTTAACAGCGTTTGTCAATAAGTTGGCGAATGGTATAGAGGTAGATAATGCGTTAAGCAATGCATTTATCTTAACGCGACTGTACTTGTCGTAAAACGGCGATCTTAAAATGTACAGTAACAAACTTAACTTTCGTCGCACGAGTTCTTCTTCTTCTTCTTTACTGAATAATGCCTTTGGAGCACAGCGAGTAAAAATATTCAAACTGTATACAAACAATATAATAACTCAATTAAATAGAAAAAAATCACAATTTATCAATTATGTATGTTCAATATGTTATAATTACCTGACTACATCAATAATAAATGATAGCATCCATGGTGGCCATTGTGTTTTGTTATTAATATACATACAGCCAAGATGAAGCAACGGTTTCGTCACATAAAGAGTCTAGAAGATGTATTTTGTTACAGCATGTCTTATTAATATTATTGTATGATTATAAAAAGGATAGAGTAAATTTCAAAAATATAGCAGAAATAATACATGAAATTAAAAAATAATAAAATTGCAAAAGAATAAAATAAAACTAATAATAATAAAGTATATGATAATAATAATAATAAAGAACTTATATAAGTTTTCACAATAGGACAATAACTTAATTCTTTTACATCTATATTTCTTTTTGTTGAAAAAAAACTCATACTAATTTTTCATACTCATTTTTTTTTAATTTTAATAAATTTCAATATAAATTAAAATATAGCAGTTTAATTTCTCATTATTAGAACATCTACCATTAATAGTCTATTACACATATAAGATATTATAATACTAAATTTTAACCAACCTCAGCTAATTTAAATATTTTCTCAGATTCCTGATTCTCAGTTAAGTTTTTATTTTTATCTGTGTTAGAAGGCAAAGCTTTCCATGTTCGTATTTCTATAGGAACTGAATGTTTTATACTTCTAACAACAGTGCCTGATCTTTTCAGCGTAAATCCTTCCTTTGACTGTATACTGTCAACCACTTTGTTGAATTTTTCTCTGTTAAGCGGTGGTGTTGCAGGACTCTTTGTTATGCGTTCCTTATACACATGAATTGATAACAGTCGCAATATGGTCCTATACAAAATAAATATATAATTATATATAAAATGAAATGCAATATATTAAGGTTTGTGTTTACAAAAAAAGGAATGCAAAACACTTACTTGAACAATTGTATAGTTATGATTATCAACCACTTTCCCTTTGCACCCCACAACTTTTCAGCTGACACCTCAAGCAATGTTTCAATATATTCCACCACAGTCAACCAAATCTTAATTTTCGATTCAAAATGAGGTATCTTCAGATCTTTACATTTGCTACTATACATAAGTAAATCATTGCACAGCACAATTAAATTTGGCATAGAGTAAATTAATTCTACAGCCAAACTCGAATTGCGCAACTGTCCTATAAACAAAAAGAAACAATAAGTTTAGCGTCGAATATACCTGGCAGAAAAAAATAGTAATATAACATAGTTGAAAACTCTTCTCTTTTCTAACCAAAACTGAAATAAGATAAACATCTGACAGTAGCCTCAATATCTGACAGCAAGTGTGGATTAGCTACAATCCACTTCTTGTAAGATGTCAATAGATTATTCAACGTGGAATTGACACAATTCGCCATTTTATTATTTAATATTTTATGTCAGATTCTTATGACTTGCAAAAAAAGTTCTGCTTATTTTATTACATACATACGTAAAAATATAAATTATTTAGCATCAAGTGCCGTATATTCGATTACATATCGATTTCTAAATCGATTTTAAAACGAAATTCGATTTCTTTCACGCGCGCCATAAATATATGCACATATGTCAGAGTAGAGTTCTAAATAATATTATTATTGATAAGAATATTATATATTTGATAATATCTGATATGTAATATTATTATTTAGGACTCTATGCTAGAGAGTATCCTCCATTCTTCAAATTGGATGCGTGATTGGTTCTTGCACATACGTATTCTTGCGCATACAAGTTCATCTATGCAAAGTCTATGGTCGTAACCAACATTGAAAAACGATTTCATTGACATAGATTATCCTCGGGTTGGCTATACTGCTGATGATAATCGACTGTCCGCTGGTGTTTGCAATTAGCCGGTGACAGCGATGCGCGTGTGTGCGTGTAACGCGGATACATATATCGAAAAGCGTCATATAAATAAGCAGCGAGTTTGTGAACGATAGCATTTGCGGGTCTGCTCGCATTCGGTCGATCTGTCAACGATTCGGGCGGCCATCGCTTGTATTGTTTTTGCGGTGCCCTTCAACCGAAAAGATGTCATCGCCTACACAAGTGGTAAGGTGACGGAAGTTGCGTTGACAGGATTTGTTTACACTGACACACGACGTATCACTCACTTTCCTTTCACATTTCTTTGTTACTCTTATTTTCTCTTCCGATTAAGTCATGTCAATCATTGTGTGTTTCGTCATTGTCTTTTTCCATTCAAAATAAAACTACTAGGTATTTACTCTCTTTTCTCTTCTTTGTTCCGAATCGCATAATAAGCGACTAATCCTTTGTTTGATTAATTGTGTATTCGAGTGAACAATGAATTTTAATAATTAAACGAATTTATTTTATATATATATATATATATATATATATATATATAACAATCAGAAAAAATTGATATAGTTAAATATTCAATTTAGATATATTTTGCAGTATATAAAATATTATATATTTTGTATAAAAAAAAATCTATCAAGAAGTTTTTTTAATGCAAACGAAAAATATATACACATATATAAATTGAAAATAATTACATATATAAAATCCTTTTATATGTTGTGTGCACACAAATGCACAAAAATTATCTTTTTTTATCTTCTTTTCAGAAAATAAAAAAAAAATAACTATACTTCTTTATAACACATATATATATATATACACACACACACACACACACAAACACATACATAATAAAAAGTTTATAATTTTTAACATTACATACAATTTTTAAAAAAATATATATATATAATTTTAATTGTATATTAAAAATTAATATATATATATATATATATATATATATATATATATATATTAAAAAAAGATCATATATACTTCTTATAGAAAATTCATTAATTTTTTTATAATTTAAAATTATTTTTTGTTTTGTAAGCCAGTTAAACTCCATCAAGTTATTTTTCAGTGTTTTAACTAATAACTAGGTAACTAAATTATGTACTTATTAAGGCAAGGAAAACAGTATAATATTGATCAGACATAAATGGCAAAAAAACAAGAATTTCCACATTACATATTTCCTGTTTTATTTCTTAAAGATCAATCTAATGCAGTTGTTATTGTAATAACATGCTATTAGAGAAACTACCAGATTGGAATAAAGTGACTACTCTATATCAAAGACTATTGTGCATCCTGATGGTACCAGTATTAGATAATGTACTATCACATAACTGGCTAGATTAAGTCAATGATTAGGCTTCAATGACTATGGATAGATTTCTTTACATGCGTTGTTGTTAGCTGAATTTCAAAAATGAAAAATAATTTATCCTAAAATATTTTGCTGAATGTCTGAATATTTATTTTGACAATGCATAATGTGTGAATGTATATCTCAATCTTTTTCCAAAAATACACACATATGAGAAAATGTGTTGATAATATGATATTAAATAAAAGAATATTAAGCTCATATAATAATCATTAAATAAAAAATATATTAAACTTGTAATAATCATGTTAAAAGCTGTTACTAAAAAATGGTTATACACAAAAAAATAAATTATATATATAGAAAACTAAATATAGAGAGAAAAAGTAAATATAATTATTCTCTTTTCCTTTCTATTTAGTTTCCTATTTTTACATATAGATTATTTAATTTATTTAAAAAAAATTTTTTTGAATTTACTGATTTTATACGAAGTGTTTAATTATCAAACTTAATACGTCATGATAAATCAAAGATAAAAAATGTTTACAATATGTTTTTAAAACATATTTTTACTTCATTTAGTATCACTAAATTATCTCTCTTTTGGACTTAATAGATAAGTTATCTTAAAATAACAGCTTTATTATTAAAAAACGAGACATTAATTTTGAATAAAAAAATAAGCAACTATCAACTTGGCGAATAAGATCCAGACGCGGATGTTAATGCGTAAATTTCGTGGAAATTAATTTTTTTTTTCCGCGAAAATTGCAACGTGCACAGGACATATATTTTACTTAGTGTATTTACCAAGAAATAGATTCTCATTTTTTAGAATTTTATAAACCCTGGGCGTCTGGGTCTTATTCGCCAAGTTGATAGTTGCTTGTTTGTAAATATTAACAGCCTTAAATTCGAAATATTAAAAAAAAATAATCAAATTAAAATTCTCTAATACATGTACATTAGTAAATTCATTATACAATTTTTTCTCGTTTTTTATGTAAATAAGTTGATTATATTCTTACTATTTTTATATTTTTTTTATCACATTTAGCAATATAAATTTCTTGATACATAATATCAAGCACACTTTTATGTTTCAGATAAAAAGTATCGGGCCGAAATTGGTACCGTTCTTTAAAAGCGTGTCGGTATATTTTGTATTACTTGCTGAACAGCCATCACTGCTAACGGCATGTTTTAAATGTTTACCGATAATAAGTCTTATTGTTTTCATCCTATTGCACGGGATTAGTTTGTCTAAAGAGTAAGTAAAAAAAATATTCTTACACCTGTGAACATTAATCATATAAATAAACAAAATTTTACTTTGGGACGATTCTTTTGCTTTAACATTACTGACACAAGATTCATTTCTTTTTACAGATACGCCTTCTCCAGGCGTATATTAACGGGGTTGGTGTTTAGTTGCATAGGCGACGCACTGTTAGTGTGGCCTAATTGTTTCACCGCAGGCATGTGTATGTTTGCTATGGCGCAAATTATGTATATAATTGCATTCGGATTCAAACCCTTGAATTTAACACTTGGAGCGATATTGTATATGTGTTGTTCAATTGGTAAGATTAACAAATACAAAGGAGTTTCTAATTCCTTTCAATTATTTAGGTATCAATTGATCAATATAATCATTTTTCAGTCATATACGCTTTAATGCCTGGATTAAGTGGAGTTTTAGCAATAGGAGTGCCAATTTATACAGTATTACTCACTACTATGGCATGGAGGGCAATATCAAGAGTACAATTCTTTGGGGTAAATTTATACAATATAAATAATATAAATTACGGAAATAATTCATATTTAATAATTTCTGTTTTGTTTCCATAATATTGTGATATTAATCATTTCTCTAATAACTTTCGATCTTTACTTGAATACTTGTAATATCGGCATTCATTTTTGTATAATCGTCACACGCGAGAGATTAATCATGCTATTTATTAGGAATTATGGACATGGACTAAATTGTGCAGTTGCATTGGAAGCATATGCTTTGTCATATCTGATACTTTGCTCGGATTTCATTATTTCCACAGTCCATTGCCTTATTCTCAGGTATGTAACAATATCATATGAACATTAACAATATCATTGAATATGCCTCTGAAGAGAGAATGATAGAGATAATATTAATAAATTATATAGAGACGAATATATCATAATTTTGTTGATAAATATATAATTATATTTGATTTTTATTTTATAGATATCTATTATGCTTACATATTACGCTGCGCAATTAGGCATAGCGTTGAGCGCAGTAGATTCGAAAAACAACAGTAATAACAGAGTACCTGTCAGTAAAGGCTGAAATATTCTTAGTTGTTATCTATTGGTAAGAGAGAAAAAAGGAAGAAAATCCATCTGCAGATACAAGAAAAACTTTTTTACGCATCTGCTTTAAATTATGTACATAATTCCAGTAGGAGATTGTTGTGATAATCGTCTTTGACATATTGAATACTTCAGAGCCGTATTATTGAATAAAGAGGCTCAGAGGAGTTTTAGTGATAATTGTACCTTTGACTATAAAAATAGATTTGTATTTTTCTCTTTTTTTATGTAATGCAAAGAAGTGTCCTAGAGATTTCATACTAGAGCCACATTTGTGGTATCCTATTTTTTGTATGTATAATAAAATTAAAAAAAAACCTTTAATATTAAGATCAATATAATAACAAAGAAATATTATATTCTTTTAGAAAAAAAAATTTAACATTTTATGTTTCGACTAAAATAGAGAAATTATTTTATAGTCTTGCTTCTAGAGACTGAAAAGATTTTCAAATGTAAGAGAATAGATTATTCCTATTAAGAGTTTCTTATTCATGCATTTAAAACTAACAAATTATTTTCTCGTATATATATATATATATATATATACTTGGCCAAAATGCAATAGTCTACTTGCGATATAACGCAAATATATTAGATTACTGTTTAAAAAAATGTATACATTACATTATATAACAACTGTAATGTATATCCATTCATGTGATCAATGTTATCATTCTTCAATGTAAATTATCATCTTATGAAGAGTAAGTTATAGTGTAGCTATATATTAATACAATATAGCTATATATAAATTGTACTATAGAAATGTTGTTTATATCTGTATTATGCATTACTGTATATATCATGTCACATGATGTGATTTATATCTTTACTGTAACTTGAATCGTTAACACTGCCATTTTTTTGGCAAAGTAGAAATTAAGCAATTGGTTTGTAGATTCAATTAATGTCTGACAGTTAATTTTTTATTTAAATTTTTTTCTACATAATGAAAAAATATTTATCAACATGACAAGAGAGAGAAAGAGAGAATTCCCCTCACAAATTAAATTTTTATGTTAATATAATATTCTCTTACTCTTTCTGTAAAACTTATATAATTGGAAATGTTATTAAAGTTGTTCGCTCTATACTTTTCACAATGGCGAGTATTGTATAATTACACATCCTTCGGCTGTGCCAGAAAAAAAGTGATTTAAAGATGTTTTTATCCCCTTTCCTTTTATTTTGTTGGATACAAACATTATAACTTTTTTTCACATAAAGAATATAAAAACTAGTATAATATCTGTGCAAGAAGAAAATAGAAAAAGAATATAGAATTATCAACAATTTTGTTGGAAGTAACACTTACCAAGTAGAGTACAAATATATAGATTGATCTCCGTTAATATTAGTATACTGTTGTAAGTACGATACATAATGTATATTGTGTAATGTATATTATGTTAAATATATCATATATTGTTTACACAAAATATGTAAGATTTTTAACGAGGACACATTGCATGTCTACCTCCATCCACAGGTAATGTTGCGCCTGTTATGAAACTGGCGTCGTCGCTCGCTAAAAACGCAATAGTCTTTGCGACTTCTGTAACATCGCCTGTTCTTCCTAGAACATGCGTGTCTTTGCTATGGTCAAAGAAGGCTTTCAACTGCTCTTCATTCATTCCACTAGTACGATGGAGATTTGTTATTACGACACCAGGGTTTACAGCATTCACACGCACCTAGGATATTTTAAAAATAATATGAGACAAAAATAATATTACAATATTAAAAATTATACTAAATTTTCATTTTGTTTGTAAAATTTTGAATATTTTTTTGCATACCTGCTTTGGGCCCAATTCCAAAGCAATACACCGTGTAAATTGATCCACAGCAGATTTACTCATACAATATGCCAGACAACCTGGGAAGGATCGTAATCCAGTTACACTAGAAACATTGACAATATTGCCCTTTGTTTTGATTAAATGTGGCACTGCTAGTGTTGTCAATTGATATACTGAACGAACATTTATATTGAAAACTCTGAAAATACATGTTAATATATTATATTCATATTTTTAAAGTCGAATACACTTTTATTAAATAAAATTGTATGTACATAATTATTAAATATACCTGTCATATTGTTCTAGGCTTGTAGACTCTATAGTACCAGGTTCTAAAACTCCAGCATTATTAATTAATACATCTAGTTTGCCATAATGCTTGACTGTTGAGTCAATAATACTTTTCACATCAGTTTCATTAGTTAGTTCTCCCGTTACGATAAATGGCTTATTGTTAGACTGTTCACATTGCTCGGCTACTTTATTTAAATTATCTTTATTGCGTCCACTTATTGACAGTGATGCGCCAAGCTGAGCCAGGTGAACAGCTGTTGCAGCTCCAATTCCTGAGCTGGCTCCTGTTATCAGAACAACTTTTCCCGTGAACGACATCTAGAATAAATAATATTTAGTAAGCTCTAAAGAAAATTAAAATCCAATCATTATTAAAATTATTATTTCAACGATTATAGTTATAAAAATAATATCGTAAAGACAATAAAACTTCGACAGTTATTGAATTTATTTCTTATACAAAATATTTTGTAGATATAAATGTATTGTATTTCAAATAAAAATTTGTTGTAAATTTTTCTGAAAAAACAGAAAAAAAGACAGAGTGTAGAAGACGAACATACCATCTCTCGTTTCGAGATATGCAAATATATACTTACTTATGTATAATATGCACAACGATATATATACCTTGACACTAGAACTTAAATGATATAGCACGTATATCGTATTTGTTATTTATAATTCGTGATAACCGGTTAAACCTCTTGAATATTTTTTAAGAGCAAGTCACACTATAACACGAATACATGGATTAGTACGATAATATACAATAATAAAAAATAACAAATGGCTTCTAATCTAATGATAAGATTTATATAAGACTTACTGATAAAAATATATCATATTCATATAAAGAGCTAGGTTTTGAGGTTAGGAATTACTACTCTACAAACTCAAATTTTTGACAGAGAAATCTGAGAGAGGTCGCTGTCGTTTTTCATTGATCAGATCTATTTTTCGGTGTGACGATAAAACAACTAGTTGGTTCATGTCTGTGCTAAATATCTCTATATGTAGATTTGAAATGTATAATATTATGGATTTATTAATATATTCCATTACATATTATTTAGATGCACATAATCTTTTTTCATTTTAATACATGTTATGGATAACAAAAGATAGATGTAGAGAAAATAATTTATATGTACGTATAATAATACGAATCATTTTCGTGTATTTTTCAAATTCATCAAATGAATCTAGCACGGACATGAACCAACCGATCATTTTATCGGCACCGAAAAATCGATCTGGCCATGTAGTTCCGCTCTTTCTAAAATGAATCTACATAGTTGGCGTACTGCAAGGAAAAAGCGTCATATGAAAAAGGACGGCCTCTGTCAGACTTCTCTCTGGGTTGTAATTACATATTCCCTTTCTTCTCCTTCCATAAATTCAATTTTTATAAAAAAGATTGTTTAATAAAATCTCTCTCTATGAATAATTTAACAAGAAACAAACAAAGTATCAAGAAAAATATTTTTGGCAACAAAAAGAAGAGTGCAATTAAATTCCAATACTGGAAGATACAGGTGATAATTTTATTAAACTTTTTTGAACATATAGCTGCGAAAAAACGTGATAAAACGGTTAAAAATGCCAAATAGAAAGTTATATGACATCCAATTTGCTAAGAGTGAAAAATGTTCAAACACTTATCTCACTTCAAACGCATTGAATTTTTTGCTATTCTATCTCATATGGAAGATAAACCAATAAGATAATATTATATATATGTGTACATTGTGTATCTCATATATCTCTAAAGAGATAACATTAACAATTATGTTTAATTAGTGCTTTAGGTTGGTTTCTTGATACCGAAAGTTGAGGAGAGAGAACATTTTTAGAGAAATTTTTTTTTTAATTATAATTTAAAGTTCGCTGATTCTCTTTTTTTTTTTTTTTTAATTTGATAACATCAGAAAATCATTTTGAGATTTAAATTTTTTAATTTCTATATTTTCTAAATATTTTATGAGTTATTGTAGTTTAAAATGCACCTATATTTTCTGTAAGAATAACATTTTATTAAAATATCAATTATTATAGGATTTATATAAAGATCTATATGAAATAGTCTTCCATAAATGAAAAGTACTGATACAAGTGAATATTTTTACTACATAAATTTTATTTGTTCCAATTCATTTGTTATAATTGTTAAATACTCTTCAACTTTTGTTAATTGTTCAGTAATATTTGTATTATTCCATTCTTGCTCTTTAATTTTTCTCACAACCCCTTGAAGTGATAATTTTGCACTCCCTAACATTTTTCTTTTTTTAACAACTGCAATGTCTTTGGTACAACGTAAATATGCTTGTGCCAAATTACAACATAACTCCAATACATTTAAAGTTGTTTCTTCTCTTTGAGACCATTTTGGATTTGAAGTGGCGAAACGATGTGCTTGTTGTAAGTATTGTGCTGCTCTTTCGTTATCAATATCTGTCTTTTTCAATGCAACAAGTTCAGCATACATTCTCCAAATGTCTGGATTGTTAATTGTATTAGAACTAGTAATTCTTCCAAATAATTCCAGACTATTTTGAAGCAAACGAGACACCGAATTTCCATCTGCATCAATAATATTGTTTATCATTGCATTAGTCAATATTTGAAGAACTTGAATATCCACATGATTATTCTTCAAATCCAAGATGCGATGATAACATTGAATAACCTGAAACAAAGCAAAATTATTATTTTTTAAACATTGTCTAATTTAAATAACATAATTTCGTAATTATTATTGTTAATAACCTTCAGAATATAGACATCCAAATTATCACACATTTATATGAATTGTACCTACTTCTGAAAAATGTCCCAAATCAATACTAACAACCATCAAATTATCCCACACTTCCCAACGATCATAATTACATTTTATAGCATCTTGTAGAGATTTCCAAGCTCTTGGTTTATCTCCCAATTTAATGTACGCCTTTGCTAAATTGTTCCAAGCCTCAAAAGTCTGAAATTTTTATGCCAAAAATTTTATTTCTAATTTATATATCAATTTTAAAAATGGCAATATCACAACATATATACGTACATATTGTTCTAAAGCACAATAACGTCTGTATGCTGTAGCAGCTAACTTCCAATCCTCTATTTGCAAGGCTGCATATCCCAATCTAAACCACACATTCTCTTGAATGTTGTTCAATTCAACTGATAACTTTAAATGTGGTACTGCTTCACTATACTAAAAAATAAAATAAAATAAAATTATATATATATATATATATATATTACATTAAACGTCTAAAAGATTTAGATTGAAAATTAATAGCCCAGATACTAACATCTTTCTTTGTAAAATAATAGAATCCCCAGTGTCTCTGAACTCTACTGCTTTTTTCCTCGGATAATCTCCATGCTGTTTCATAATGATTCACATCTCCAGTTACATCTCCTAGTAGACACCACAACATTACTGTTGGCTTTTTAGATATTTCTTGCTGAATAATCTCAGCTGCCTGTAAATGTTCATGTATGTCATTTTTATTTGTATCACGCGCGTATATTATACTTGGTATATGTAAAAGATATGCACCTTATGTTTCAAATTTAGTACATTATAACAAATAATCACGTTCTCCCATAATCCAAGTTTTATAAAAACTTCTAGAGCTCCCTTTACCAAGCCAAGACTGAACATTAAGTTAGCCCAGTTCTCTTCCAATATCCAAATAGGTTTCATACCACTTGCGAAAAATAGATCTATTCTTCTGGCTACAGGTGCTTTTGTATCACTGCAATCTTTTAGTAGAGACTCTGCTTGCATCATAGATCGCTCCACAGTTCTTTTGTCACCAGATTCCAATGAGCAACGATAGCACAGAGAAGTCATCTTTAATGACCAATTTTTTGTATTCTCTATGACTTTCTATGAAAAAAAATTTTCTTAATAATAATATTATTTATTAATAAAATGCAAAATGTAATATTAGTATTGCAACTTACTATCAGATAAGGCATGATTTCCTCGTCAGTAAGTTTGTGCTTAGGTTGACACATCTGCAATTGAACACTATTTACTGTTAAAATATATTCATGCTATAATGTGTTTAAATATGAACAGTACAGTACAAATAATACTTACTATTTTGTTAAAATTATTGCATCTTCCAAAGCACCCAATTGGATCTCCTCTTTGTGTTCTGAAAATTCAATGCGTTCCAATCTCAATTCGTCATTTAAGTTTAAAGATTTTGGTATGTCTTCACAATCTATTGATGGAAAAATATTTTTGTTCATTTCTACTTTCAAGTACAATTGTGCTTTTTCTTCTTGTTGATACTTTGTACGTTTTCCCATTGCTCCTTCTAGATTTAACGTCAAACCTGCTATGTTCTGTGCACATTCAAGATATTCTTCAGAATTTTGCGTACTTCTATAGTATAAATAAAATATAGCAGATTCTAGATTGAATAATAGTTTACAAAGAGGATTGTTCAATATATCAAGATTATTAATTTGGGATATTATATGTTTTGTTTCTTCAAATATTATTCCTGAAGTTTCATTTAATATATGTTGATGTAGTAGATTAGCTCTAAACAGCCACCAAATGCAACTTTCATACTTGAGCTGTAAATCAATGTTAGAGAATATTTTTTTAGATAAGTAGAGAAGCTCAGGCTTTTGTACATTTATATTACATTCATCATGTAATGATAAGCCTTTAACTGCTTCATTTCTCCTGGTTTTTAACCATTCAATATCCATATCAACGTAAGGACCTGTCCAATTACATTGGACAAAGTATAATAACGAAGCTACTCCTGTGCACAGCCATGACAAATGCAGATCAGTTTTAGATATACTGTTATGCACAATTTCTTCTATGCTATCACCATTGTTTATTACTTTGATAAATGCAGAAAATTCACTAATTATATTTTCATATTGACCATTTAATATGTTGCATACATTGTGTGGCAAATTAGAAACTGAAATTGACAGAGAACAATCATAAGATAAATTACACAGTCTCTTAACATATATATCAACAGAATCAATAATTATAACAATAATTTATATATAATCATGTATGCATAAAACATACCTTTATCTATGGAGAAATTAATTAAAATTTCAATTTCTATATTTTTATCTATTTGGTCTGTCTCTACAGCCATAGTGTCATAACACAATCAAAATTATGGAGCAAGAAATTATGTATTTACTCTATATTTCGCTCAATTTTAATTTCTTGTAAAGTTGAATATTATATGACCACGCACGTGGCTTTTAAGGTTAGATTTAGGGCGCGTTCGGGGAGACACTATGGATTTATGGATGCGTTCCGTTTCGCGCATAAAACACACGAAACGTATACACGCTAGGCGCATGGACCACGCATGGGCTGCCTCACCTCGGGAGCTGAGTTTGAGGTTTAGTTAGGTCATATGTCATATGATTTAAATAGCAACCACTAACCATTAGTAGAAAGAAAAAGAAGGAAAACGAATATCGAAAAAATCTGAAAAATAAATTAAAAATTGACTATGCAATTGTTATTAAGTTTTTTATCTCTTTATTTTAATTCTTTACAAAAGATCTACAACTATAATAAAGTTTTAATTTCTAGTTTAGTTTTTTAAAATAAATTTTTATTTAAATAAATTATATATATAATATATAAAAAATAATTCATGTACAGTAATTTGTTTTATATTATATATATTTAATTACATTAATAGAATATATTTTTTGCTGGTATCAAAAGAAAATTCTGTTATATTTTTATTTTGTCTTGCAATATATGTAACACATAATCTGTGTTTATTTATTAATTACTGAATATTTTATACATAATATTCTGTAACAGAAGCCATTTCACATTAACTACTATAAGCATTAATATTTATAATTGCTTTCACACGTGTGTGCATGCACTGATTTAATTATGTTTTTAAAACTAATTAAGTACTTAATACACATACTCATATAAATATCATACATATATGCTAATCGAGTGGGTCTTTTAATTAATCATTATAAGCACACACTGGGGCACTTTATACACACACTTGGAAGATTATATTAGACAATATATAATTGTATAAAAACTTTCAGTCGTTTCCAAATAAGAATAATACATGATGGAAGAAAATATTATGCCCCTTACTTTTTTAAAATAGATTCTTAAAATAATTATAAGAAATTATATAAATAATTACGTTCAGTACTTTAACAACTTAATACTGAAAATATGTTGTATCCTAATTAACGTTACAGCGCATAAATATATTCAAACGTGAAAAAATTCATTCATAAATAAACTATATAGACGAGATAAACAAGAAACTCGATGTAGATACATTCAACATGTGCTGCCGTTCAGGAACGGCAAAAAAATATTTCATTATATAATTAATACAAAACAATTGCTTAATATAATGAAATATTAATCTGTGTTACTGATTTACAATCGAACATTTATATTGCCAGATAAAGATGAGAATAAATGCTTGATATCTGCAATATTCATTTGAAACCATAATATTTTCAGAAGTAGCTATCGTTTTCGTTGTTATTCTCGAGAGATTCTCTGTTGGCGGCTATCAGATTCTCCCACTGAGCGATGAGCGTGTTGCGACGTCGAGGATTAGGCTATAAATACAATAAAAAAAGATTTTTATCGCTTAGTTAATCAAATTATTAGCTAGAGCGTTGGAAAGAATTGCCTTTGTTTATAAATTAATACTAATTTAATTGCTATTATCGTTAATTAATTAAATTTACATTATCTTGATGATCGAGTGTAATGGTGTTCTTTGAAAAACATCGCTTACTTTATGTTTCCCTTTATGTTCTCTTTCAATTTCATCTTCATTCAGAGTATTGGTTGAAGTGCCGCTTCTAAGAGAACTGGAGCCGTCATAAATATCGGAATCATTATCGTTTCCTATATCGAGTAGATTCGGCTGAGACTTGGCCAACATCTGCGATCTCATCAATCTAAATGATAAATGAGATTTATACGTGAATCAGCGTATTTGTGATTTACGAATATAATCGTCGAATAAAAAAATTTCTTTATAGATTTTTTACTATACATGCGAACAATAATTACCTTACCAATATGATATCATCCTTAATGCTTCCTTTATTGTGTAAGCAAAATCAAATATATTAAATAAATCATCTCTTCAACTTTTATTATTGAAATTTGTATTATTATTTATGATTGATTAAAAGGAAAAAGTTGGTGTAATAATAGACCAAAAATCATTCTTTTTTTAAATAAAAATAATAAAAGTAGTCTTAAAAGTTTTAAAGAGCCAAACTTGTTAGATTAATCTTTACTTTAATCTAATCTTAAAAGTGAACTGTAATATTTATTAATATATAAAATTTATTACTACTATCAATTTTAATACCTTAACTCGTTTTCTCGTTCCTTCATATCGTGTAACTCCTTCTGAATTTTCTGTTCAACAGGAACGTATCCTTTCCTCGCTAGTGGCTTCTTTGGCTCATTGTCTGGCTCCAATTGTATCTCCAATGTTCTGTTGAAGGCCTTGATACTTAAGGGATTGAGCGTGATGGTAGGCGTTATGGGTGGACTCAAGCTGTCATTGCTGCCCGATCTGTTCTTATAGATCTTTCCTCGTGTAGCCAGAAATCTGTGCATCAAACCTTTCTGGCTTGGCGCACTCGCGAAACGCAATGGCGTTGGCGTTGTGCGTGTAGATATCACGCCGTTCGTCATCTTTGGCGTCAAACTTGGCGACAAACTAACTGCCTCCAGAATCTGCGGCGTGGAAGTTGTTCTTTTCAACTTGCCCGAGGCTAGAGCTTGCGGCATGCGACGCACCTATGTAGAGAAATCATCATCTATTTAGATCCGATTTCGTACGTTTCAATTTTTTCATTTGACACATATATATAATTTAAAGTTACCTTAGAATCGACTGTCTCGTGGGATATGGTTTTAATGCTACCCACGTTTCGCAATTCGTGTTCCCTTTCGGTGACTTCTTCGATCTCCCTTTGTATTCTATCCGTCGCTTTCCTTAACTGCTCCAGCCTATGTTCCTGTGTGCATATATATATATCAAAAATTCTTACGTAAAGATTTAAAGAGACACTATCTATTTGATCTTTAATTTTTTTTAACAAGATTTCATTGAAGTTCACTGATATATTACAGATACACTGGCAACACTAATTTTAATTATATATTTAGGAGCTTGTCTGATAAAACAATTAAAATTGTGTGAAATGTTTTTTTTTTAGAAAACTCTTGATCGATGAATCATACAAACGCGTGTTTATATTGCTTTTATATTGTTTAGCGTCGAGTATATCTAAATTCTAAATATATCTTTTCCATTGCCTATATCTCTCGAAACTTATAACATTGATTAATGAATCGACTGCAATCTACTTAAATTGTTCCAGACGCGTATTTCATTCATATAATGGCACTGAACACTTTCAATGGAATTACGCACGCAACAGCAGGAGGATGAAACAAACTTTTCAGAGATACAAAAAAAATCGTTTATTGCAACAATAATCTGCTGTGTACTTATATACTCGTATCGATCGCATATCGGATGTGTTATCACAGTTTATCTTTGAAAAAAAATTATATCGCGTTTCTCTGCAACTGCCCCGACACGTCATTGCAAAATGACGAAAAGCAGGCAGATAAAATGACACATTTTCTAAAAAAAGACGTAGACCAAAATTATCAGCAAAAAACCAGCGCTAAACTTTTTTTTTTATTATTATTATACTGCTGAATGCATTAATCCGCACTTTTATCACAATTTCCGATCTTTATCCTTATTTTTCTTTTGCTTTAGAGAGCAAAAATTGATTTTTCTATCTTTTACAGGTTTATTATAATTTTAAAGAAATACAATCTTGCCTTCATCAATCGATTGGACTCGTAATCAGATGCCGGCAATTTTTAACAGTATCTCGTCCGTATTTTCTGTAGTAAGGAAACTGCTATTAAAAGTTGACGAAAAGACGTGTGAAAAAAGACATATGAGAGCTGAGTAAAAAAAGGAAATATGTAACACACAACCGGTACCGAACTTCTCAAAAGAATTTCCAGGTAAGCAGCTGTGGCGTAATGCCGATCAGGAATGCTGTCCACAGAAAACTGAGCGAACGCTCGTGGAGGCAACGGCTTAACTGTAATCACCGTTTCCTTTCTAAAAGAAATGGGCCACGAGTCTTCTTACCACTCTTTCGTTGCTCTTCTCTCTCGATGTGCATTTCCATTTTCGCTTCCTTTGAGATACGATTCCCTTAATTAATTAACACTTAATTACACTTCAACTATCATACTCATTTTTTCGCGTTAAATATAAATTATAAAATATATATGCAATATATTTGTAAAATTAAGCTCGAGAAATATAAACATTCGAATTTATTTGTGAGTCTCGTGCATATAAAATTTGGGACTCACCAATACAGGACCAACACTCGAAGTGTTAAGACTCGTCGGGTTACATGAAGTGATTCTGATTAAATCAATTTTTTTTATTCATTCGCATTAAATAAATAAAATCGTCACAGAAAAAGCAAGTTAGATTGGCTAAACTAGATTGGTTCCATTCCTGATCGGCTCTAACATTTTGTAATTTTATTTGTTCTTTTTCAGAGATTTACATTTACATATATATATATATATATATATATATATATATATATATCCTGCAATTAATATTACACGTAATCATTTATTTTTAATAATAAATTTTATATGAAGATCACGTACAATATAATTCAAAATCAATCGATTTCTGAAGAAATAGGCTTCAAGGATCCTTATCATTGCTATACATATTCAATTTAAGACACGTATTCGTCGAGGCATGCTATTTAGCATAAGATCAAAAATATATGCATACAAATAGGAAATAGTGAATATTTTATGAATAGAGATGACATTTGTTTCTTTCAATTTTTAAATGATGCTTTTCAGTTTTCGTAAAAAATGTTTACATTATTCTTTTAATGCAATTAATTCTTTTAATGCAATTAATTCTTTTAAAGGATACTTTAATCATACTTTTTAAATGTTAATAAGCAAATAAGCAATTCAAATTACTAGTAAAAGCATATAACTAATATTTTACATGACAACTTTTAATCTGATATTGTTACAATATAATTATACTGTCTCAAAATTGCAATATAATTGCTTACAGTACCTAATGTTACTAATGATATTATGCAAATCAACGCGACACATTAATGCTGTTTACGCAATTAAAATTAAATTAATACTTAGAAGACATTGTAAAGAGAGATACGAGATATGAACGTCACGCAGGTGTCTCAATGAATAGTATCGGCGTAAACACAGCATCACAATGTTATACGTAAAACAGTGTGAAATTAATTCTTACTTAATGGGATTTTAGTCTTTTCGAGAGAGAAAGAACTAATTCTCTATCTCTATAATATTAATATTTTTTATATAAAGAAAAAATGGGATAAGTATCATAAATAGTTGTATCTATGAAAATATTTTTCAATTTTGTCTTTCATTTTTCCTCTATTCAATTATAAATATTTGCGTTTATTTTTATTTATTTATTTATGTTTTTTCGTTAAGTTAATTTAAAAAAAAGAGATGTTATAATATTAGAATAATATATGAAACAAATTTGAAAGAAACTTTATTCTCTTTTACACATTTAATACAAGTTATTTCGTTGAAGATTAAGATTTATGATACTAGATCTTTTTAAAATCACACGTTTTGTATTTTTCTTCAACTCTTTTTTATCACGATTCTCCAATCAAGATACATATTTCATTTTGCAGGAAGCGTCAGAAAGACAGCTCAAACAGGCGAACAGATCTAAACAATCTTTCAAAATATACAAAGAGTCTGGAGTTGACTGAAGATGTCGAAATATGTAATGTTTTGAAAATAAGAGAGAAAGAGAAACTTACCTCCATTTCGATCGTTTCCGCCAGCAGGAATTTGGGCGACGACGAGAGGCCGGCAACGATGACAGATCTGAACTGAATCTTTTATCAGGCTCTTCTTCGGCAGATACGTATGGTGCGTCGACCTCGAAAAGAGGAACAATTTCGTATGCGTTATCTGATCGCGAGGCGCGCCGACGAGTAACGACGTCCCCGCTTATTATCATGCCTCGCGCAACTAATTACGTCACTTGTTCAATATTTACACCGATGGCGCGTATTCCGCGCGCACGTATATGTACCGGCGATGGGAAACCCGTCGTGTTGTCAGGCTTTTCAAAGAAACAACACCGTGTAATTGCAAGTTACGTATCTCGGACATAAGCACCGCTACTTGCCCAGATTTTACCAAAAGATTCGCCGTTGTATTCTTGATGAGAAGATAGATGCGTTGCGTTAATAACTTTTTAACACCATTCGAGCGTTTATAGAGCTCTAACGCTCTCTGTTCAAATATATATTTTCATCTAATATATGATACAGACATTAATACACATACACTGTATTCAATATATAACTGTTGAAATCACACGTAAATATATTAATACAAAAATGTGTATGATTTATAAATGATAGAATAATACACACAGAGAGAATTGTTACGCAAGGGTCCCATCCAAGTATCGCGAACGTTGACACAATTGTATTTCTTTTTCTTCCTCTTTCATCATTTCACCTTTCTGGCTTCCATAAAACCAATGAGAATTCGTTCACCGAAGTCACGTTCTCTGCTCTTAAGGAGAACGTCGATAGATACGAATCTTTCGACGATGTCACGAGGTCGAGCCGTGTTACAGCGTCGGAATTATACCAGAAAGGCACCTGTATTGTAATTAAGTTCTCACTCAGTTCACATTGCGAACTGAACGATAAAAGAAAACTACAGGTGTTTACGCGAGACGCGAATGACGTTCGCGTCCTGGAATAAGTAGGAAATACGTCGTCGAGCGGAATCACGTCGACTGCCGACAACTGGGCGATTATATATATATATATATATATATATATATATATATATATATATATGTATATATTGCATGTACGTTCTATTATCCTGATGCGGACCGCTCAACGGCTGCCATTTTAGCTATCTCGACCTTGTTCTCTGACCGTTCTCCGAACAAAAGCAACAGGACGGTATGCAGCGATGCTATGTAACTTTGCCGGCCACGCGTGCTGTCGCATTAGAGAGCACGAACTATGGTTGGGATGTTTGGATAGTAAACATGTACATAAATGTTTCTTTTTTTCAGGGGCGGTAATAACTCAACAAAGCATATAGCTTCTCGCAAAAGATTTGTCGAGTAAAATAATATTTCGAAATCATTTTTATTTTCTCTATATTTTTTATCAAATATCTATTAAAAAAAAGAAGAACGGAGAAAAGTTCAGTAGATTTTGCTGGACTTAATCTGGTAACGAATCAAGAGCAAATTTTTCTCGTCCAGGATAACTATTGCAGTTGGATTGTCTACGGGATGATATTTTTGTTGTAGACAAATTTACAATAAAAATTCTTTCGTACGAGATCATAAGAGTAAAACAATTCTTTCGATTATAAATGCATAAAGAAGCAAGTTGACTAAATTTCTTGAAAAACTGTATGTTTTGGCATTCTATTTAGAAAAATCTGAGATTAGAAACTCCAATATTAATACGCAGAAAAAGATTGTGATAATGTAAAAAAATCAAGATGTATATTTCGAAATTATCAATTCCGGTTGGAGAGAACGATTTCTAAAAAGAAAAGTTTGTAACATTCTGTCATACTTTCGTCCTTGTATAATATTAATAGATGGTTGAACTGGAACGATCAAACAATATAAATTTTTTTTTTCAAATCAGATTGATATAACTTTATTGAAAGTTTTTATTCGATTTAACTGTTAAAAAAATTCAAATCCATTTAATGTTAATTAACTGCTCTTTTCTAATTTTATTATTTAAAGTACTATCACAGGTAATTAAGTAGGTAATAAAATTCTGCGGACAAAATATTTCTAGAAATTTTTATTTATAAGTACAAAAAATATGTAGAAAAATACATTATGTAAATAGTAAATTATTTTTCCTTACATGTAATCAATACATAACGCGGTGGCTTACGCCTTCGAAGTGCTGTTGTAGACAAAATCAATCAAGATCGCAAGATTGGAATAGTGCAATATAAAAGAAACACTATTCCATAGCGATAAGTTTTCATTTCCTTTTTCTCTTGCCTACACACGCGCATATATATTTAAAATATTATATTTTTGTATAATTAAAACTATATAAGTATACGAATAACTTTTAGATTATGTATTAGTCCATTGTAATTCATAAACACATTTAACGTTATACTTTTTTAGTTATTTTTATGATCTGATCTTATTCTTATTTCTTATATACTTAATCTCAAAGGCACGGTTTTTCTATAATAAATGTATTTCTAAATATAATCTATTTTGTTAATTAATATTCTTCTGCAGTTAATATATGTCAAATTCATAATTTTACAGTCGATGTTAAAAGTATCTAATTATTATTAATCTAATAAATCTAATTATTATTATATATAATTGTGTTTTTTTATTAATTTCTATGATATGTTTTGCACGCAATCGAGCAATGATATATTGAAATTGTGAGAAATTACCAAAATGATACAATGCAGCAAAATAGATTGTGGTAGATTAAAAAAAATTTTTTTAAATTAATTTTCTTGGAAATATATGAAAAAGAATAATTCTAGAGCTTTAATTTATTTTTGCATGAGAGATCACCATGTCCGCGCCGATTATCCCACCGCATCTTTTATAAATGTGATATTAGAATTATATTCTATTATAATAGATTTATATATTATTTACATTATTTTTTAACATACCACGTAAATACAGAAAACAATATTCGGAAATTCATAAATAACATTTTTAATGAAAAAAGTAGATTATATGTATCTATTTGCATCTCTTTAAAGCTTAATTCATAAAAACGTAGATTTTTCAAGTTTTAACGTAATTATTGCATAACACTAATTTATGTAGAAAAATCTTCATTCAATATAAACAATTATAACTTGTTCTTAAATTAAACTTATTTATACTTGTTCAACTTAGCAACATATAAGTATAATTTGCTCGTTCAGATGATGTAAAATATAATTATCCATTGCTAAGTTGAACTAGTATAAATAAGTTTAATTTAAGAACAAGTTATATTTTATATGCAGATTGCACAAGAAATGACATGTATATATATATATACATGTCATTTCTTGTGCAATCTGCATATAAAATACACTTAATATTAAGCCTACTATTATATATTAAGCAGAAAAATAAATTTTCTTGGAAGACAACTAAACGAGACAAAAAATTTATCGATCATTTAAAAAAAAATTGTATCTAGTTTTTTTTATAGATTTTGCATTGTTTTCGCACAATTTCAATATTTTATCATCATTTATATGTATAATTTTTTTTATTATTAAATTTATAATTTTTTCTTACTTAACTAATATGAATTTTTTGTTATTCAGAGAAGTTATTGTATGTACAGGCATAAAATGCAAAATTATTCTCATGTATTTCGTTGTATATTTCCTTCTAATGTGATAATCGAATATAGTAGAAATAAAACCAACAGTTTTCACTTGTTATAAAAATGAATTATATAGCATACACATTTTTCTAAGTTTTTATAACATAAGAAAATTGAATAATTTTATATTGAATTAAATAATAAAAAAATGCTTTTATTCATTTGTATTAAAAATATTTTTCCTTTTGAAATTATATTATGAGAAGTTGATAGTTCATACATAACACACTTATATTTGGCACATCATATTTTTACGATTAATTTAAAACATAAGTTAGTTATACCTAATAAGTAGAGTACATATATATAAATAAATTCAGATAATTTATCGTTATGTTTCATATATGTCTAAAATAAAAACTAAAGATTGTAAAAAATTTAATTCCAAACAACAGTGTTGTACTACATGAAATGAAGATATGGTAAATGCAAATAATGTGTTGCATAATAATTTTTTCACATTTTTTAATGTTTTGAGAATTATATGTAAAAATAAATTCTTGTAAAACATAAATGCCTGCACTATCGATTTTTACATGGATGTATAATAGTATATATATAATTATCCCATCCATGTAAAAAAAAAAAAAATATATATATATATATATTCTTTGTCCATTTTTATTACCTAATAATAATATCATAAACATACTTTATCAAAATCATAAGGATTCTTTGATTAGCCCGTTATATCATTTTATTTCTTAAATATAGGTGTATCTTGTAATAAAAGTGAGAAATTATATAATCCTTTACCCAGAGTTTTGTTTAAAATATTTACATAAACCAGAGAATGTGGCATTATTTCATTAATCTTGTTGTTTCCAAAATTCTTATACATTAAAAAATTTTATTGCATCTCAATCAATTGATCATTTCTATTAATATTACTATATTAAAATATAATAATGTGATTAACATCAAACTTTTTACATATTTTATTGTACAGATATTATTATCACTTAACTTTGCAAATTATCCATCTTCTTAGAACTTTGACAGTATTTGATACTATTCCTGTCAATTTGAACAATTCCATTTTTCAAATGATCATTAGATACAAACAAAATCGTATTTTGCTTATCAGGTTGTTTTATATCAATTGCTTGTACGCTACCGTCTAAAATTCGAATTTTTCTACAATTATCTGTTTTCGCTTGTAATTGATTTTGTTTATCACGATACAATTCGACTTGATGGAGAGGTATGTTTATACATCTACTTTGTGCAATTATCTTATTTAACTGATCAGTACGAATATATAAACATCGATTACTTTGTTGTGAATCGACTTCTTGATTTTCTTTAAGAGAATTTGTTGAAGAGACATTTATGGTTTCTATTGAATCAGTTGCAGTGAATTCACTTACACACTCGTTCTCTCGAAGTATCTTATTATCTTGGTTTTGTGATATAATCTCTTCTTTAACTGCATCAAACGTTTGAATATTAACATCCGTATTTGTTATCTGTGTACATAAAGTAATGTTACTTTCTGCACATTCTTTATTTTCAGCATTATAAGTACTGGCATATTCATTAGATTTTTCATTCATGTCATTGTTTTGTGTGATAATAATGTGTCCATCATATTTTTCATCATATGTTTCGTTATTTTTATCGGAACTTGTAGTTTCTGCTTCTTCAGTTTCTAAATGCATATATGTTGTGGTTTTTTCTTGTATATCGTTGCATACTATTTTGTGATAATTATGTATAGAGTCTTGCAACACATGTAATTTATTTGTATGTAGTTCTTCTGCAAAATCTACATTTATCCTATCCTTTATTATATCTTCAGTGTCTTCCTTTAAAGTCTCAGTGTCACATTTTACATCAGAATATTCAAGCCATTGTATTCTGTTACTGCCTTCATAAACTTTTTCCTGATCTTTGATGTTATGCTGATAAATAATATGATTTTCCTCATTATTGATTGTTTTTAAATTATCGTAAAAAGAATTTTTCAATTGTAGTAGGCCATCTTCTACACTATTGATACGTTCCACTCTAACACTCTCGTTTTTATCAGGATATTTACAGTCTATAGCTATTTCAGTCTCTATACCATCAGTCTTATTCAATTGAGATTCCGAACAAATCTCAAAACTCTCAAGACATTTATCAACAACTTGTATAGTACCTTTTGTTTCCAAATTTCTATTAATATCCTCAATACTCTCTTTCAGAACATATTCTTCTATTGAATTTGTAACAATTTGCGTTTTGTCATGGTGATTTCCAAAATCCACAATCACATTCGACTCAACATTATCGACATTATCGACACTCATTGTAGTTTCTGGGACACAATCTTTCTTTCTTCGATTAGTCCGAACCTTTTGAAAGTCTTCTTCGGACAGATGCAAAACTTCACCGTGAGTTGTGAGAATTTTACCGTGTCGTGTTTTTAAATGACGTTTATAGGTATTTCTCGTTTTAAACCTAATATGAAAAATATGAATATTATAGACAAAAACTATCAATTATCAATTGTATCTCTCTCTGGAGGTAAAATCAGAAAGAAAAAGCCAAAGAATTTAATTGATTTATAAATTGAAAAATAAATGAATTTAAATATCTTAATTGATTTAAATTAATGTTTATGAGAACCATGAGTCTCTTTTAAATATTAAAGAGTTAATTGATTATTCCTACTCACCGCTGTCCACAATCATCACATCCGAACGGGGCTTCTCCAGTGTGTCTACGTTGATGTTCCCTAAAGTGTGATGGATGCCTAAACTTCTTTCCACAATCTGAGCACGTGAAGCGCGTCTGATTTTGATGAATCAACATATGATACTTTAAGCTATGCCTTCTTGTGAAAACTGCTCTACATATTCGACACTCATATGGTTTTATTCCAGCGTGACTGCGATAATGAGATACTAAGGTTGTAGGCGCGGTGAAACTACGAGGTGGATCACAGATGCGACATTGTAGATTACTTCCTGTAGGATTGCCTTTCTTCTTAATACGCTCTATATATGCTAGTGCCATTTCCCTCTCTTCCTTACTCGTTCCAATAAATTTTGCTTTACCTTTAGGTTTAGTAGCTGTAGTTATTTCTGTATTTTTTATTCGAGTTTCATCTAACCACGAATCTGTACACAAATACATAATAAAAGTAATACATATATTTAGAGCTAATTACAATTTACATTTAAAATGTTGAAATATTCACTTGTAGTATTAATTAAAAACAAATGTTTTATTTTGTAAGAGACAAAATACATTATTGTACAGGAACGTACCTGATGAATGGAGAATATCAGAGTCTTGATTATTTGTGTTTTCAGCTAATTTCTGATTGACAGAAGAATACTCTTTCATATGTACACTATCACTACCAACAACCATCAATACAATCTGAAAGATATTTACAAAATGTAATATATAAGTATACATGTTAAATTATGTTTAGATATAATTGTATATATTAAATATATATGAATATTTTTTGATTTTGTATTGTTAATTATATAATTCCTCTCTTTCTTAAATTATCAGCAATTAAATTTTTTTATCTATATATTTATAACATACTTAATATATAATTCATAACATAGATTAATTATTACTTACATTTTCTTTTCTTGTATTATCCAGAACATTATTAAGAGATATTCCCTTTCTATTAGGCATCTTATCATCTAATCGTTCAAAATAACTATGATCTCCAAGGACCTTAGTATCCATTTGGACAGAATTCTTTAATTCAGAATTGTGCGCTTCTTTATTTTCTGAATTCTGAAAACATTTCTGCTTCTCATTTTCTTTAATATTAATATCATTTAAAAGTATTTTACGTAAATAATTTGTAGATTTTTCCAATATCACATCTTTATTCTTCTTATTTATTGTTTCTTGAGGTTTTTTTGTCTGCTGCATCCGACTTTTTTTATTTTGTAAATTAGTTTTTAACTTCTTATGGTTTATACTTTTTGCAGTAAATGTATCATCTATAACATAAAAGCAAGATTTTTTTTACTACCATAAAATACAATATAATTTATCTTACATAAAGATATGTTATAAAATTATTATCTATATATAATTTACAATTTTTATGATTTTCAAATTTAATATACAGAATTATAAGAATATTTTTCTTCTAAATAAAGAAAATTTTATTAAATTTTTGTTATACAAATACTATTATAAGAATTCCAAATTAAAAAAAAAAATATATATACATGAAAACAAAAACAATGCAGTATTTAGATGATTTAGAGTATGTATAAATAATACAATTTGTTTGTTAAAATACATACAGGTTTCTTTGTCTGCTTTCAGATATTCCAAATGCTCTTCTAGATGACTTTTAATGGATGCTCTCGCTTTTTCCTCGCTAGCAAAACTGGTATATTTTTGCTGACAACCAGGCACTAATGCGCAAGTATAAGAATATTGTCTTTTGAGCTCATCACTTGTAAAAATAGCAAATTGCTTAACAAGATGGGAAACAGGCATAGATAAAAGTTGAGATACAGTAAAACATGATTCTTTCCGTTTTATACTCGCTGTTCTAGGTTTGCATTGTGATGCCAGCAGCGAATCAATATGCTTCGTTTCTGAATGTAATGTTTGAGATGCAACTTCTGCAAGCACCACTAGCAATGCTGATGGACTAGCCCTTCCAATCGTATCTATAACAATATTTATAACAATTAGTATTCTAAAATGTACATCTACATATCAATGTTGTATATATTAACTAAGAATAGTGCACTATACAACCTTCATATTTTATACAGAACGAGAATATATATTTATATATAATAAATGATACAATAACTGCTGTAGAGAACAAGGGCACGAAACAAAATAAATTAAAATAGACAAATTAGAAACAACGAATCGTATAATCCAAAACTTTAAAATATAAATATGAAGATAATTAGTGCAAAACATAATAAAAATTATAAAAAATCTTCATATTTATATCTTAAAGTTTTCAATTATATGATTCGTTGTTTCTAATTCGTCTATTTTAATTTATTTTGTTTTGTGCCCTTGCTCTCTACAGCAGTTATTGTAACATTTATTATTTATGAGAGAGCGATTCTTAACTTCTTAAGGTTTTTTGAGAATATATATATATAAATTTTTTCAAAATATTTTAATATATTTTATACATGGTAAAATTTTGATACAAATATAACATAGAATTGTAAATCTGTCATAAATACATATTTCGTGTTATTAAAAGAAAAAAAATGTGTAAAAGATGAAATATGCAATAAATTTCTCTATCGCGATAAAACATATATCAAAATAAAGAATGTGTATATATATATATATATATTTCGCACTATCGACGATATTTTCAAGAAAGATACATGTTGTTTTATCATCACTTTATCATCAAAGAGATTGTAATTTATGCAATTCGCATCAGATAGCATTATTTATTTAACGCATTTATCTTTCTCTCTCTTCATATGTCGAATATAAATTGTTTTAATCAAGTTTTAGCAGACGCCATAAGGACGCCCAGAGAGCAGACGGCTTTTCAATTTACTATCTACGGATGCTGCGGTACGCGCGTTTTTTCTCGAGCGAACGGCAACGTTTCGAAAATAATATAAAAAAAGAATTGCAAAATTAAAAACTGGAATTACCTCCGTTGTACGAATTCGACACATTCTGCGGATTTGTTTTGGTGTTCATGATGGCAATAACGTTCGTAGCGTGTCTACATTCCCAGTCCTCCTCTCCTGCGAACAACAGGTTCCCCGTTTGTTGCCCAATTCTTCCTTCTTGTCAATTGTCGACATTACTGCCAATATTGCAAAGCCAAATAAAACCGACAAGTACGCATATCGATAATCGTATACCGCGAATTTTTATGGGGAATTTACACACTGCGTCCAATGTCCAATATCCAATAGAAACGTTTGTTTCTAGGGACAAAATTGTCGTCGGTAAATTTCAAAGTAAATTTTCACGAGTAGCTGAAACTCATTGTTTGAGCGACAAAAAGGATCACGTGACCAAAAGTGACGAATTGACATCTTTATTTTTAGTCACGTGATCCTTTTTAGCGCTCAAACGATCGATTCAGTGGCTCATGAAAATGCATGTTGAGCAATTCTAATAAAGAGAAGCGTGAGAAGAAAGATGCTCTGATCTCTCTGATGCTAATGGCACTAAATTTAAAGTTGTACAACAAACGAAGCTGTCTCATTGTCAAACGTTTGATTACATTTCTTCCATTTACGTATACGAGAATTATTAAGGTCCGTAAAAAATAGTATCTTAAATTAGCGAGTAATAGTGGTTTCTTCGATTGAAAACAGCTAACTTGTTTGCTGAAAAGATAAAATCCGATAAACAGGATTAAAGACGTAGTTAGGCTAAATATTTACCGGTTGTGAAAGCAGATAATCAATTACTCTTTAAATAATTACGATTTTGAGATATTATTTATGTAAAATTTTTTTTCTCCGATAAAGCTAAAAAAATCATTCAACTTGCAAAATCATATATAAGAGAAGATCATTTTTTATTATTAATACGATTATAAATGATTAATAAATTTATACATATATATTCTGAGCATATTATTATAATAATAATTTTATTGACTTAAGCAGATTATTTGGAAGAGCTGTTTTGTGTGTTGATAGTTTATTAAAACATTAATATTATTTATATTTTTCTCAGTGCCTGCTCTTTACAAAGAATAAGATTTCAATATGCCAAAACGAGCTCCAAAAGCAAAGGTATAGAGATACATACAATATTAATTTATTGCTATGTATAAACAGATATTTTTATTTTGAATTTTATATGTAAATATAAAATTAATTTTTTTATTATTAATATGTAAAATATACTGCCGAGTATTCTCTTATATATAAAATATGATATAATTGCAGTATATTATTTGCTAAAAATTTTACAATCATATATTTAATTTAACAAATACTTGTGGTATTCTATTAATAGTATAAAAGCTATATATTTTTTTAAAACTAGATTGAGTCTCCCAAAGTTAAATCTGGTAAGAAAGTAGATACATTAAATGCATCTAAAACTCCTAAAAAAAAGCGTACAAATGAATCAAATAACGAACCTGCACCAAAGAGGGCAAGAGTCGAATCAAAGGAATCAAAAAAAGTTAATGAAAATGATTCATCTACTACAAAAAAGGCAAAGAATGAACCCAAAGAAATGCAAAATAAGACAGATACAAATTTGAATGAGATAGATTTTACATGTACAAAGTCAAATGAGGAAGGCAAGAATTATAATCTGAAGATTTGTACTTGGAATGTCTCTGGAGTCAGGGCTGTCATTAAAGTATGTTTGTTTAATTTATTTTAATTATATTTTATTATATTGGTAATAGTTTTTTTATATTAATATTTAATTAGAAAAATGGACTGGATTATATCATCAAAGAAGATGCAGATATAGTGGCTCTACAAGAAACAAAATGTAACAAAGATAAATTGCCGGGTGAAGTCAAAGTGCCAGGATACCATCATTATTTTCTGGATAGTAAGAAACACTTGAAGAAAAATTTATATGCATATATCAGATAATTAATAAATGTATTTCAATAGGTAAAAAGCCAGGTTATTGCGGGGTTGCTTTGTTCTGTAAAGAAGAACCAATTTCTGTGAAATATGGCTTAAGCAATTCTGAATTTGATAGCGAAGGTAGAATGATCACAGCAGAATTCCCAGATTTTTTTGTGGTCAATGTTTGTAAGTTGTCTTAAAACTACATATAAAGGAATTATAAATTTCAATTATATAACTTAATATTCTGTAATTAAGAATTGGACATATATCTTCAATTCATCATTTTATATATATATATATATATATATATATATATATATATATATATATATATAAAGAAATCTACTTTTAAAAAATACTTCTTAGTTTAACAAAAATATATTCAGTATTTAATAATAGAACATAATATAATAGATGTGCCAAATGCTGGACAAAAGTTAGTGACATTACCAAAAAGATTGGAATGGAATAAGGTATTTAAGAAGTATATTGAGGAATTAGATAAAAAAAAGCCTGTTATTATATGCGGTGATATGAATGTGGCACATCAAGAAATAGGTATCATTATTGTACTAGTTTCAACTTCATTAAATCTCAAATGTAGAATATTGATAATTGTTTTTAGAAATTATAATTTACTACTTTACAATGATTCTTAGATTTAAAGAATCCCAAAACAAATACTAAGAATGCTGGATTTACCAAGGAAGAACGAGATGATATGACTAATTTTTTAGCCGCCGGCTTTATAGATAGCTTTAGATTATTGTATCCTGACAAAGAAGGTGCATATACATTCTGGTCATATTTTGCTAACGCACGCAATAAGGATATCGGATGGTAAGTAAATGATTTATCTTTATTAAAATTATATTAAACTGTAAATAATAGCTAGCAAAAATTTTGTAGAGATTTACCAAAAAAAAAGAAACCGAAGTTCTCTCTGTATATATTAGATATTAAAATAATTATACATTTATTAATTAAATATCTGTTGATAAATATCTTATATTCAATATTAATTATAAATCAATATCAAATCAACAATATCTTTCTTGTATGTAATGTTTCTGAAAATTTTTGCAACTTAAAAATCATTTCTTTACTTCTACAAAGAGTTCAGTTATTCATTGATTATCATTAAATACTCTATATATTTAAGGAAAAAATAATCTATTACATTTATATAAAATTTTTCATATATAGGCGATTGGATTATTTCCTGATATCAGAACGGATAAAGAATAAAGTGTGTGACAATGTTATAAGGAAACAGGTTTATGGCAGTGATCATTGTCCCGTAATTCTTTATATTAGTTTAGAATAAACATTGTTTATTTTTGAGAAAGGAGTGTCTGTACTGGAACTGTTTTCTCTTGTGAGCAAATAATCAGTATACAAATGATTAATTGCATTGGTTTATCAATTGTATGTATCTTATTTAAACTCTTTGATGTGTATTATATGAGAAATATTTTTAATTCGTTTGCTATATAATGTAATCATATCCAGATAAGATAAATACATTCATTTTATATTTTGTAGCATAAAAAATAAAATTTTATCAATTCTAATTGATACATGTATTATATTTTAGTCTTTCTTCATTATCCTTGGAACTCTTAATATATATATCTAAAAATATGAATACCAGAATTTTTTATTTCGTAATTAGTGACCTTTCTTATTTATTTATATTAGTACTATTGATGAGAACTAAAAACAATATTAATTGTTTTCGTTATCTGATATAAATATTTGTACGGATGACTTTAGTTTTATAACTTACAATTATTAGATATGTAAAAAATGGTTGAAATGTTTATAGCTCAACCTTTCAGATTTAAACTTCTTAAGAATTCTTTGAATCAGTTTCTAGAATTTTAGTAATCATCTATCTAATTGTTATATTCTCCTGACATTTTGTTGATTTCAGACAAATTTAAACACAGATTTAGAGATTTATATCTTTTTTTAATTTTTTGTTACAGAAACATAATAAAATATCTAAATTGTAATTGTCTCTTGAAGTTTAAGTTGCTTTTTGCTCTTAGCCTTAACTTGCGCAGCGATACGATCCAAGTCTCTGCGTCCTTGGCTGGTCAATTTACGTCCACCGAGAGGTGCTTTCTCAATCAGCTTTAGCTGTTCCAAGCTTTGAAGCGCCTTGCGCGCAACGCCACCAGCTGATCGGCAGAAGTGGCTGGGATGAGTGCCGTTGCGTTTACGTCCACCAAAGATCTTGGTCACGGCGCCGACACCGATCGGACTGCGAATATAAATGTGACGCACCAAAGCTGCACACCTGATGTAGTACCAATCAGGATCGTAAGGAGCCAACTCCTTGAATTTAGCCGTTTTCACAATGTCCACCCACTCTGGCACACGCATTTTGCCAGTTCTAAAATTTTATATAGTACAATGTAATATTATAAAATACATCTTTGCGTAATCAATTATCATACACAGATAGAGAATGAATGCAGAAGCACACAATAGCATAGAATAATATTTTTATAAGGTAAATGATGTAGAAATAAATAATATATTTTTTTTTTTTTTTTTTTAATAAAGATAATTATAAATGAGTATGTGTACAATTATATTGAATTTTAAATGTTAGACGCATGGCAAATTTAGGTTAGGTTCGAACTCCCTTATATTTCTTACTCACTTTTTCAGGAAGGCTGCGAAGGCCTTCACGAATTTTTGCTGGTCCACGTCTTTTAACGTTACAGATGGCATCTGAAAGGAGAATTTAATTTAATAAAAAAAACACGTGAAATAATATGTACACATGCCACATGAGCACATGAATCACGAATGAATTTTGTGTTTTGAATCTCTATATTTTAATAACTCATAAAAATTGTAAAAGCGTTGAAAGTGACTACGTACATTTTTGTGTAAATTTTCGTACTTTCTTCACTAAATACAGCGCTTTTTAATTCACGTATTGTTCTATAACATTAGCAGGCACCACTTTTACGTGGAAAAGAGAAACGCAAGAACGGAACCGAATGGAATTCAATGAAACACCTTGGGTTACGTTCGAAAATCTGCCTATCGAGTAGCATTTGATTCACCAATAACAACACAGAAATCATTGTGCTCTAATTGGTTAATCAGTCCTGCTTTGAGCAGGGTAGATTTTCGAACAGAAGAAATATCCAGATCCAGAGGCGTAAATATTTTTCTCCCTTTCTTGTATTTTCTTGTTTATGATTTATCGAAATTGCGTATGCATATATGTATATGTAAATTATTTGGTTTCTAAACAATAATAGAGGAAAGAAGTCTTTTCTTTCTGACAATAGTGATACGGAACAATAACTGCAATTTTGTCTTAGAAATTAAAAAAAGAAGAATAACAATAGACTGAAATTAGAAGAGCAATGCTAGTATTGACTCAATAATGTTTAGTAATAAAAAGAATAATTTACCACCAAGGCCTCATCTGCCAAATCATGAACATATGTTAGAAGATCTTGAAAATGCTGTTGTGGACGATGTAGCATTTAAAATCATAAGTAAATATCTCTCTGGATAATATTTGTTGGATTTGAATTATATAAATAAATATGTGATTTTTTAATATATATAAAGATTTAGTTTAATTAAGTATAGTGTGTTTTTTTTTTTTTTAGAAAAGTTATATCTAGAATATTAAAGAAAGTTCAAGTTTGATCTTCCTTATATATATTATTTAATTGTTGCTTGTGATTTATTATAAATTATCCTGTAAATGAATTAATCTTGTAACTTAAGAATCATTAAAGTGTATTCCTATAAATATAATTTCAGATGATTTACATATAAAAGAATCTTATGGTCTGACAAATATTAACAACTCCGATGATATATACAAGAAAGTAAAAACCTATTTGAATACCAAACAGCAGTTGAGACAGTTGGAATGTACTTTGAGAAGGGAAAGGCAGCAAATGCAGGCAGATAATGAGGAAATAAAAAAACTTGCAGATGATATTAGAAAGCAGACACAAGCTGCTCTAATAACATACTAAAGATATAAAAATACTAGGTAATTAATATTAAATTATTTTAACAATTAATCTGGTACAGCTATAAATATAAATATAAATTACATTAAAACATACAATTTATTTCAATGTAAAAGTTTAAAATGATTAATTTTAAACTGATATCAACATTTTATTTCTGTCTTCTATTGAAGCCATTTTTTGGTTGAGTTTCTGTAAATAAATAAATGAATAATTTATCACATAAAATTTCAGTATTTTTTATAAATCAAGTCTTTTATTATAAATAAATTTTTAATTTTGTAATTTTTTAATGTAATTAAAAGAATATTCCATTAACATTCTGTGTAAGACACATTATATATATATATATATATATAATTATGACAATGATATAACAAATATGATAATTATGATATAACAAATATTTAATAATTTTTTTTGTTAATAATTGTTTCTGTTTTTAACATTGATATGTCACATTACATTGAACAATACATTGTTACATGAATTTATACATTATTTAATAGTGTCAAATATTCCATAAAGCTATTTCAACGAAATTTATGTGACAAGGCACAATAATAACTTAATATCTAGCACTAATAATAATACAATATTGCAATACTTATGATTGATCACATTTACTATAAAAGATAATATATAAATAAGGGATATATAAAAAGGTAGTTTTTATAATTTCCTATTATACTCTTTTCATTTTTTTTTTTTTTTTTTTGTGTAAAAATTTACAAATTACTTGTTAAATCTTTACATTTAAACTATTTAAATTAATTAAAAGGAACTCTGACAGCCTCGGCCATTCAAAGAATTAACGAAAATTACTTTAGATATATATATATTAATTGTCTTATATTAATAATTTTGATTAGATAAAAATTATATACTTTTTATAAAATTTCTCTACAATTTTTGTGTAAAATAGTGTAACTTTTATTTGAAATTTTCTATAACTCTTTGAATGATGGAGATCATCAAGTGCTGCCTATATTAAGCATACGACTCTCTTTATATATATAGTTATATCTTACATAATAAAATATATTTATACGTTTATATAACAATTTTTATACTTCAATATTGCCGCGTACAATTATTTTAAACAATTCTATAAATTTTCATAAATCGAAAAAAACATTTTAATACTTTAAATTAATAAATCACTAAATGTGTCTCTATGTGTGCGATATATTAATAAATATAATAATAAAAAGATGATAAAGATAAAAATAAATTATCATACATTTTATAATATCAATTATAAAAAATATATATGTTTATAAAATCTGATAACACTATAATTCTCTCTTTACTTTAAGTAGATCTTCTCAAAAATGTATTGTAAACGAAAAATAAATTATAGATAAAATTAACAAACAATTTTTTCTCTTATACATTTATACATGTTATGTATACATGTAACAATGCATTCTATTTTGATATATAGCTCTTTCTCTTCTATATAAATTTAAATCTAAATATTAACCAATATTGTATTACATATGGAGTCTGCAAAGACAAAAACTATTTAATGTGATATACTTGGTACCATATCAAATCGACTTATAGGTTCATTAAAGTAGGCACACCATGTAAATCCTGGTGGATACCCTGAAAAAGTTATTTTAACTTATTAATATATATCGATAAAAATAGATATAAAAAATGCAGACCTAATATGTACTCTGATATATAATTCATATGTTATTCTTAACAAAAAATTTTTTATTAATACATATAAATTTATATAACATTATGACAATACATAGTAAAAATGAAAATGTATTTAATTTTTATGTAATTTATGAATCAAATATCCAGATAACTAAGCATGATTAATCATATTACTGTCATTTTGCCAAAATAATAATATTGGCAATTATTGGCAACATGACAGTAATCTCACAGACAATTGGCTATATGACATACATTTAAGTCATATTTTCTTAAAATAAGATAAAATAGAAATAAACAAAAAAAGCAATTTTTTTAATATGAGGATAGACATGTTTAAACTGTACATCATATCATAATATTTAATAAAAAGATATATATTTGTTTGAAATAAAGAATCGTGCAGGAAGAGTTGTAAATTGAGTTAGGAAGTAAATTCACCTTTGTTCCGATATGTTAAATGCAACCAGACTTAGTAACCATTTGTTAGAATCTGAAGAAATGTATCACATCTATATAATCAATCTATAATTAAATTATGCTCTTTATGTTATGAAACATGTTATGTTGTTATGAATATTAATACCAAATAAATGTACCCTTTTTATTCAACATATCAAAATTATATCTCTTTTGATTACAGTGGGTTATAAAAAAAAATTTGTTCTATGTAATACTTACATAATGTTAAAGATTATTTTTTACGTGCTGATGATATGGGGATGTGATAATATACCGAGATTCATCACCTTCCGTCCGGCTGCATGCAAATATAATCCCTCAAGATTAATAGTGAATAATAAAGTTAGTTACATATTAAAACACAAAAGTTAATGAGTTGTTACACTACTAAAAATAATGTTACCATGTTTTACTGTTTCACATACAAACACATATGTAAAGAGAAATAGACATATGTATATATTTTTATTCCACAACATTTTTAACAATCATATAAAAATGCTTTGCAGTTTCTATATAAAAATCAATGGTTCTGTACACACACAATTATACAATTTTATAAAGTGATTTCTGTAATATGTAAAGTATATTCTTTGTAAATATTATATAAAAATATATTACATCTAAACTACACATAGCTTATATCTATGTAAATTTTAGGACGGACGTAATAACAGATACATAAATTTGAAAAATATTTCGCGTATAACTATTATAATATTACATTTTTTAAACCGATAGTGTGATGTTTATGTATCATCATTTCTACAGTGATATCTATATTTAAGCTTATATTTAGCTTATAATATGAGAATCATCTTGTAATGTTCACTATTATTAATTTTATCATATACCAGCAGCCTTTATGTGTATACAATTGCACTAAAAACAATTAAGGAGATATGTATACAATGCTCAATCTAAAGAGATTTCAATATTTTTTTAGAATATTAACATTTGTAATATTGTTAAATTTATTTCTTGTGCAATTCTATGCACTATAGACTTGACCAAAATGCAATTCTACATATTCCATCTGTAATATATGATTTATAACTTGCATGCATATATACTTTGCTTTCAGAAAATTTGATTATAATTTTGAAAGAATTATATGCCTTATTTTACATACTTATAGCAAAAGTAATAATAAAGGCTAAAAAGAAAATGCCCGTCTTTTTTAACTTGGAAGAAGCAAGAGGTAACCGCAACGAACGGTATATCGAACATAATATCATTCAGTATCTAGTTCTTTATCATACTATTACTGCTATTTTTTAAGAAAAGGAAACTCCCGATTCTTAGTAAACATAATATCCTTAATTAAGTTATATTAATCACAAATAATCAATCGCATGTTTTACACCTTAAAATAAAAAATGATAATTAATATGTTATATAAGCTGTTAATATTTTAAATCGAAAAAAGAACACACACAAATTTTACCTTTTAAAATGGTGAACAATTTTATCTTAGTTGACAAAATGTAGCGAGTATTTTGCCCAAATGTTTCAACATTGTATATCCTAAGACCATTAATAATTGAAAAATATGGAAAGAAGAATAGAAAGAAATAGTTTCTTTTGTTTTTTAAAATAAGTTTAGAAGCTGTAGTGAGACACATGTGCATACATGATATGATGTATATAATGTATATGTAATTTAATATATTATTTGTAAAATCAATAAGCATAACTGTTAATTAATTTAAAAAGTCAATTTAAAAAGAACAATACAGATATTTATTGATAACAAAATATTTTTTTTGAAAAAAATATTTTGTGACATTAATAAGCAAAGCTATACCTCTATAAATGAGATTACAAATGAAAGATATATTATAAGAAAAGTACCTTTTATGCTACATAGTTTTCTCATTAAATATGCTTGCATAAATATATTAATTTTCAATAAATTGTCAGTTAACATATGGAATGTATAATAAAATAAGATAAATACATAGTCTCCGTTTGCAATAATTATTATAAATTATCAAAAAATTGTATTCCAATAGAATATGTATTTTATTAACAAAAATATTGATATGCATGATTATTATGTATTTTTATATTTATAAAAATTTATTGAAATATATTTTTACTTGCAGAAATTTTTTTTTATCATTAACTGCTTTTTTATTTTCCAGTGCAATTATTCTGTTCTATTACTCTATCAAAACAAAACAAAAAAAAATTAAGTGTAGTACTAAAAATACAAATGGATGATTTTTTTATCTTGCTATTACAATAAATATATTGATAACATAACTCTCTTATTACGTTATGTTTACAATATTGTAATATCAGAAACACGATTGCTAAATGAACTATTGCATAACACATAACAACTAGAACATACATATTATATATTAAATCGTTTGCAGGATCAAGTAATTTTTCCAAAAGTTCTATTGTAAAATTTTTAAGTGACCTTAGAACTGACATATCAGTCTTCACTGGCAGTATTCAATTGAAGTCTGGCATTAGAAAGAATTTGCGTAACGTTAACTTGCCTCTCGGCTTGTGTTTTAGATGGTCCTCAATGAATTGACAAGGGCAACGGGCGGAGACACAATGGCGCGGTGGAACAGACAAACCCATGACACCTCTATTGCGTTCCTGCGAGTCTATAACCAGATCAAGTCTGCGGCGCACAAAGTGACGTGCCCATCGAGACGCATACCTCAGCAACAGCAACTCCGCCCGTTCCTGTCAACACACACACACACACCATCATCATTCAGTGATAGCCAGATCTGACGCAGAATAATAATCTATTTTTTTTCTAAGTGATTTTACAGATACTGTGTGTGCGATTAAATCTATTCAAATAGATGTATACTAATGGTACATTTTAGATAATACGCATTTCCTGATGGCTATAAATATGTAAAGAAACACAAGAGTTTGCAAGTTATAATTTGTTATATGTATATTTTTATTATATATAGAGCTGTGTATGGGCAAATTCTTTCTTTCCAATAGTTTGCAATTTTTTAAATCTTTAAACAGAGAGTAGTATTTGTAAATCACTATCCTTATGATAATAATCTGACTGCCATTGAGTGTTTTATGATAACATTATAAAATATTTTCTTGTTGTTATGTAAAACGCATGAAGCTCGATTATTTCGTAATTAAAAATATGTTCACCATTTTACAGGTACATTTGTTCTCTACATGTATGTATAATCCCATAAAAATTTATCTATAATCAAGGATTGTGCATGCTAAATGCAATTATGTATATATAGAGCATCAAAGAATCATTGGTAGAAAGGGAGATTAATAAAGCGTTTATCAGCATAAATGAAAAAGCTACATAAATATAAATTTTAAAAATTTTGATAAATAGTATCCTTCAGTAGCCTTCTAAAAAACAATTTACTGGAATGTTAAAATAGAAATGATCAGGATAATCTAAAATAAAGATTATCATATTCATTTATGCTATTTACATCTATCTCTATAGATGTTATTAAGATATAGATCTGTATTCAAATTTAATGCTAAATGTCAATATATATAAATAATATAAATATCAATACATCTTTAAAATGATATACTTTAAAAATTACATTCAGCATTAAATATGGAATGTGAATGAGCCTTGATCTAAAAACGAAAAAACGATCCATGAACTCTATTGATAATCAAGCATGATCAGAAGTCAAAATAAGTATATGCAATTTTTTATGAATTCATTTTTCAATACTGTAGGCATAATTATATCAAGTTAGCAAAATCATAGTAATTTAACTTTTGAGTAAGATTATCACTTGTCATGCATCGATTATTCGTACATTTGTCAATATTTCTAAATAAAATATTAAGTACATTCAAAATAAATTGTAAAATTAAACGCATATATAAATGATAAAATCTATAAACATAATTTCTAAAATAATATAACAAACACATTAATAAGAAACAATAATCAGAATAAAATAATTGCATCAATATGCTCACAAGCACATTAAAGATTAGCTTTAAGAAATTTCAAAGGCATAGGGTTTCTTTACAACTCTTTTAACATGTAATAAATGTCTTAAGCTAAAACTTGTATTGTCATCTATGTATTGTACGATTTATAGTTATTTCTATATGAATAAAAATGGCCACATTCTATGAATATTAAATATAACCTGGTTTTATAAATCAAAAATTATATTAACATTTCAAGTTATTTGCAAATCAACAAATATCAATTTTCTTTGGAAGCTATTCATAATCGTTCACATTTTTTTAGACTCTCAATCATATTGCTCACATATTGCTCAGAATAAACTCTCTTCAGTTTGATTCTTTATCTTTATATTGCAATAATAAAATTGAAAACAAGATTCTTTTTAATGTTGCATAACAATAATAAAATAAGTACAGAATGTAAGTAATGGTACATATGTATAAAAGATCATACATATTTTATCGAAATGTTAAAATACTTATATAACAATCCGAGAGTTGAATAATAATGTAAAAAATATACATGCAAAATTGCATATATATATGTTTTCAATAATATATAAACAATATATAGAATAACTAGTCAATATATTTCAAATGCCTCTGTCTCTCAGAAAGCTACTCCATCTGGGACAAAAATCTCTGCCCTGAACGCGTGGTTTATTACGTAACCATTCCTCTATATATTGACATGGACACAGAGCGGACGCTAAGTGACGTGGCGAAGAAGGATTTCCACCCTCCTCGTCAACTGTCCAATCCAAACGTCGTCGCAAGTAATCCTTCGCCCAACGTTGCACATAACGGCAGAATACTTGTTCGTTTTTGCCCTGGTGGTAGTTTAATATAATACACACATAATAAACATTTGATGCAAATTATCGCAATCAGTAAGGTCAAATTTTGTGCACACATAAAGTGTGTTTATAGAATTATTAAAGTTTTTATAATGGAGAATTAAAGGTGCGTCGATATATTATGTACGAAAATTTTTATTTATTTATTTATTTTATATAATATCACCTGTACTAAAATAAGACATGTTTACACTTTGCAAAAATAGAAATATAATTAAATATTATTAAAAATAACTGATCTAAAACTGCACCTTTGGTTTATTTCGCATGTCAATTGATATTTACAAATGGAAGAATGGTGTTCCTCATTCAGTTTTTAATATGTATATCTTTAGTTTGATTATAAAAATAATATGCATATAAAAATGTTTTATGCAATAAAACAATAGATAACTCAACTTAAAAAATTATAAACTTTAAAAATATAAAATAAAAAAGAGAAAAAGAAAAGACTTTGAATGTACAAAAATAATTGAGGAAAAAGGATTGTAGAGATCACACACGGCTTACCTGTTTACGAGAGATTCTCGTGGTAGTGCTGCCTTGTATAACAATGTCACTGTCGTCAATGTCCATACGCTGCTGTAATTCTCGTTGTCGGGTCAATTCGTTTCCGTCATCACCACCACTGCCAATTACTCTACCTTCACGTTCTTCTCGCTCTATTACTTCTTGTAGCTTTTTCTGTTATAAGACAAATCACTATATTAGATTTTTGTATGATATATAAACGACAAAAATAAAAGAACATAGCAATAGTCAGAGAAACATTTTTGTATCTATATATAGACATTTCTCTTCGCATGAGACATAGAAACATATACAAGCATTGCTCTCTTTTCTTGACTAACTATTTAACTTATACAACTTTAAAAAATTAAGCATTTAAATTACATCAATTAATGAAAAATTTTACTATATAAATTTAGTATAAATTATATATAGCACTTACAACACAATCGGTAGTATCAAAGTATATGAAACATAAGTTGACTTTGTGGCAGGAGATCTTTCCTCTGTCATCTAATCCTAGTAATATTTTGTGTTTTAATAAATGTTTGTTGACTTGAGCCATACATTTCTCGAGATTGTGATTGAGTTTTATCTTGATAAACATGCAAAAGAATATTGCAGCCGCGTTTAGGATCAGCCACATGATACCGAGCCCGAATAAAGTAAGACCAGTTACACCAGAGAATAGCAGACCAAGCAATACAATAAAGGCGGTGAATATCCAAAGGACAAGAATCCTCTTGTAGCATATGTTATACATATTGAAGCGCACATCATTCACAAGTAACTCCATTATGTGCACATAATCTTCCACTGTGAGCTACAATATATCAATTTTGTTAGAATATTGTTATATATATTTTTATATATTTTTAGAATATTTTTATATATTTTTTATAATGTATAGAAAGAGCTTATATTTCTATTTTAATTACTTTAATATTTTAAAGTAGTATTATATAAGTTGACCATGAAGTATTTTTTTTTAAATTTTAATGTAAAATTGAAGATTATCTGATAAAATATTCAACTATAAATTATACATGTGTAGAAAAGTTACTATTTTATGAAATAATCATAGAATCACTAATATTAATAACAATATTAAATAATGACAATAGATATTATATATTAAAAAGTATATAAAATATGTAAATTTTTTACATACCGTTAATCCTTGTGCCATCAATTCTTCTGGTACTAATTCTGGTCTAAACTTAGCTGGAGTAATCCATGGCCATTTAGTATTTACTGGCAAAAGAGTAACGATAGTATCACCATTGGCAAAACCCTGTCTAATGTTTCCGATAGATGTACTGACAACATTGCTCGCTGTATTTCTACCATTGGACACATCTCTTAGATCAATAGTTTTTAAAGAAGCGCTTTTGGCCTCCGACGTTCTAACGTCAGATGGTAATTTATGATCCGGAATATCAGATGTGACAGAACGACTTAAACCTGATCTATCTAAATTAATCTGGACGGATTCGGTTGCTATCACAGCACCTCTATACTCATTAGTTTTCTTATCATTAATATCAGGATCAATACTTTTATTAATTTTGTCGATTTGCACTGTAACCGACTCAGGCTTTATTATAGCAGCTGCGCTACTATTGGCTTTTTTTCCTACATCTGTAGTTTCTTTTGGACCTGTTTCGTCTTCAAATTGGACCCAATTCTTAGTCTTCATAGCTATACTAGAAGGATTAGCTGCCGTCGCATTATCAGTTGTATCTTCAGAACTCATGACTGTAAAAAGAAATATCTAAATTAGATACATAATTTATTCACACACAATATACACAAATAGCAAGAACAATAATAGATTATTAGTCAAGTATATTATGTATAACAATAAACAGTGTATGTAAAATAGCTTATTAAACACACCATTATTTTATATCTTTAAAAATCATTGTCTCATTAAGCATTTAATGACAATCATTATCACTGATTGCGCGACAATTACACGTGTAATTGATTTCACTCAATTAGAAGGGAGTGTCCGGATATGGAATCCGAGAAGGTGAACGTGTCATCAAGATGTTCTCGCGAGAAACGATCCATCATGTGTGAGAGACCATCGGTAGAGATTCGTTTCGTCATATTGGAAGGATCGAAACGGAGCGACGAGAGTCGCGATATCGTCTTCGAAGGGCAACAGATGAAGTGCGGAAATCTGGGATCGAGCGTCGAGATGTACACACGTTCGATTCGTATCTTAATTAAGCGCGCCGGGCGCGCCTAACGAGATAATCGCGTGATCGCGATTGGCGAACACGATTTTTGCGCGACTTTGCGTGACCTAGGATGCGTGTCCGACGAAAAAACAAATCGAGCCGCGCACACCTACCTGCTGCGATATGACCTGTCTCATACCCACGAGTCGAAGAGGTGCACGACGAATCACGAAATCAAGGTATACGACATGGTTGCACGGCGAAGGTAGGCGGGACCGGGACGTCAGTGTTGTAACGGCGAGGTGGGGTCGCGAGGAGATGTGCATGACACGTACACACCTGTTCTGTGCGTGCACGTACATACACACATGACACATGACGCGTACATACATACCTACCTGTCGCGCGTCGCGCGATTTCGTCCGCCGCGAATTTTCTACGCGCTTAACTTTTCTTTGCGAAAAATTAAATTCTAATCAATCGATCGCGATCAATTTGTTTCGTTCCACGAGATCCACGCGTAATTTCAGGATAAATTTTACGGGAAATTCGAAACTTCACACCTGCTTACCGTTCCCATTTATTTGTTGATTTTTTTAATGATGTATATATGTATACGTGTAGTAGCAGTAGAGGTAGCTGATTCTAATTATATTTACGACGTATCAGCTGGTCGCAGAGTTACGTATCAAATGTATAGAAATTGTTTACAATTGTCATATCGTCTACTACCGGTTTGAAAGCAAATATATGTCGGTGTCATTCGAAAGATTATGTTCCAGTTTAGAAAGTAATGTGTATATCATATCTCTCATTTTTAATAAAATATTTTAAAAGTCAAAAAATTATTTTTTCATCGTAAATCTAATTTTTTAATTTTATTATTGATGTGAAAGATTGATATAAAAATTTGAAAATCTAGGTCATACATGAATATATATATATATATATATATGTAAAATGGCGCAAGAATGTTCTTATCAGCAAAATATGATCAGTGTATACCATATGTCAAATGCTGCATTGAATCTGTTCATTTTAGTTGCACTTTCTTATCAGCGCTGTGGTCAAATATATAAAGTGCACCTAAAATGAATACACCTAGCACCTAACATTTATTACGATTAATTCGCTATAGCACCTATGATAATTGCAATTATCACATGACATGTCGTAATTTTATTGCATGCTGGACATACCAGTTATTTGTCTGTCTATTCTCTAAAAATATCTATTATAATCTTTGTTTAGATGAAGAGAGCAAAAAGGAAACTAAAAGCAGCAAAAGTACAACTCTCTAGTCAATCAGCTGATTGCAGCTGATGATGCACATGCATATGGCTCTTTACTTGTCAAAAAAAATGTACCGTATAATACCTCGTATGTCGAAGTACATTCTGTCAAACGTCGATTTTATTCGTTCGACAGCAAATGTTCGATATAATATTCATATTCATAAAAATATCTTCAAAAGATCGTGGCGGCTTAATACGACAAAAAGACATCGTTTCTACGATGAACATAAGTCACAGGGAGAAAGATTCGAAATATTTCTGGCTGTATCTCTGCCGACATTAATATTCAATTATCTTTTCGGTATCGAAGAGTCTGACGAAGAAACTCCAGAAGTTATTATGATGATCAAGCGATCTGTATTGCTGATACAGGTTGGATATTGAACGTGTCACCTGTCATACATTTTATATATTTTTTATTCAGCATATCTTTATTTGAATTTCGTACAGTTTCAACTAAATTTGCTTTCCCTTTACAGAAAGGAGAATTTGCTAAGGCAGAACAAATGCTACACTTAGCATTACGCCAGGCACAAACTATACAACATTATGATGCTATTACATATATCTATGATGTTATGGCTAATCTTTCCTTTGATACTGGAGACTATCGTAAAGCAGAAAAATTATTTGTATCAGTTTTGCAAAGACTAATGTCAAACGGAGTTTCAGAAGATGACATGAGAGTCATTCACATAAGTTTAAAAATGGCTAAAGTATTTGAACAACTAAAAGAGATGAAGTAAGTAAGCAATTTATTCAACTGTTTTTTTTTAAATTTTATTCCTGCTTTTCATAAAGTATATTAATGGTAAATAGTAAAGTAAAAAATAGTAAAAGTATATTAATAATTATATATTTTCAAAATATATGATGAAAAATAAGATTTAAATATCCAATAATTAATTTAATAGTTGAGCTTTCTGCTGTCTATCATATACTATGTTAATATATGTTAATTATAAAATATATGATCTATACATATATCTATGTATATATATATTGTACACATTCAGGAAAGCAGAACAGGGCTATAAATTTTGTATAGAGAACTTAAAGTCGCATATTGAAAAAGATCCTGAAAATGAAGATGCTATATTGCTACAGGGTATGACATTTGATTGGTATGCGCGAATGTTGTTTTCACAATCTCGACATACCGAAGCTTTTAACTACTTTCTTCAGGCTTATGATATATGTAAAAAGATAAATGGTGAAGAACATGAACAGACTATAATTTTGCTTAACGATTTGGGAACTGTTAGTTACATGCAAGGAGAATATGATGAAGCAGTTAAATACTTGTCTGCTGCAACAAAAATAGGTAATACTAATATAATAATTTTGTTAATGTATTAATTATAACCACATGAAATGTACTACGTATTGTGTGTTTTTAGGAAAAAATTTACCTGATATGGTTGACTTGGGTTTGATTTACGTAAATTTAGGAAATATATTTCTGAAAAAAGGTTTATATGATGAAGCCAAAAAGTCTTGTCAACAAGGAAGGACGATAGCTAAGAATGGGGATGACAATGCTTCCTTATTAAAAGCCGATGAATGTCTGAAGGAAGTAAAACGATTACTGTCGTTATAATTCTTAGATTATCTAAATATACAATATAGTTTTGTTGGAATTAGAAATATTTATGTGTGCAAACTCTGTAAATATATTTAAAAAGAATATTTAAAATCTCATTAAAGTTTCAATGATTATTATATAATTAAATCATTGAAACTTTGAATGATATGCACAAAAAAATTCAATTTCTTATAAAATGAACTATTAATTATTTAGTATTCATTGAATAATCACCATTGATACATAAACTGGATATATTTTATTTTTGAAATCTTGTGTTGCATCTATGTAGTTGTCTTTTATAATTTATGTAATCACTTATTATATTCTATCTCACACAAACATCCAGATTAGTTATTTTATAATACATTTTTATATATTCTTTATCTTCATTCTACAAGAATCTATTTCTATTATTCAATCGTAAAAAAAATTGAATATAAAATATTAAATGTGTGTACATAATATTATGTATAAAATAATGATAACATATGCATATTACCAACTTTCATACTCTATTGCTACCACACGCGTATTGGCATCTTGTGCAGTTGTAGAGTCACTCACATACGTTATATTTCAAATGTGAATTATTCACATATAAGATATATCAGCCTTGCTCTTTTTTTATAATTGTAGTACACATACACATCTCTCTCTTATGGTTAGATAATAGACATGTGCATTAATCTTTATATAATACAAACTATAAATGTATAATTCATATATAATTATTGATCATTTTTGCTATCTACTAACATAGCGATTTTGATATTACTAACTACTATATTTACAATTCCCATTCATATAAGATTTTTACGAAATATTTTGTGATGAATCATAATAGCAATCTGTGATAGCACCAATATATATTTTTATGAAAATTACAATTTACTATATTTGCAAAAAGTCATATTTTCTATAGCATGGCCAATTTGTGCTCATTTTGTAGTACTTATATTTTATTATACATTTAAGAAGCATACATATAAACTATACTAATACAATTTATTTCATTCATCATATATACCATTCATCTTTGTAAATATATCACGTTTATTATTAGCAGATTACATCTGCATTAATTGTAGAAGTACTTACAATTAATACATTAAATTATATATTTATTTTAAAGTAAAAATATATAACCATTTTTGGCAGTTTTTAGAGGAGAAAAAATAATTATTCAGAGAATATATCATATCTAGGTTGTGTTATAAAAACAAAATAAAGATTAATTATAAAATTATGAAAATAGTTGCTTTAATTAATAACAAGAAATTAATCAAGTTTTTATTTATCTACTCTACATAAAACTTCATTATTATTTACTTCTAAAAAATTTCTAAAAATTATTTATTTCATCACTAATAATTATTTGATTTAGAATTATTGATTATTCTCGGACAATTACTTTTTATTTTAGGCACCCTAGATATGAAAATAAGTAACTTAAGTACTTTTTTAAATATATACAATTTAATATTTTATAACTCTAACAAATGTAATTATGTTTGAGTTATTTTTATAACAAATAAAATTAGAATCAAAATATAATAAGTTATCTCATAGATTAAATATGTGTATATCCACACAAAAGATTTATATTTTAAATTAATTAATAATTAAATTAAAAAAATATTTTAATTAATAAGTCTGAAAGATGTAGGAACAGATGTGTACTATAACTATTACTCTGAAAGAAAATACATAAACTAACATATGCAGATAATATATATAACCACTTTTTATTACAAAATAATTATGTTGCAAAATAACTAACGCATCATTGGTTTACAATATATCAATCTTGATGATATTTCAATATCTGGCAAAATGTGTTTTATAATATATTTATACTTCACAGATGGCAAAATTTTTATTTCAATGTAAAAATATGTTATAGTAACTTGCACAAATGTTATTTTTTTATATTTTTTTCATTAACTCTACTCACTTTTTAAACATAAATGCAAGTCACAGAAGTATTAAATAATGATATTTGTATTACTGGTATTTATTTCTATGAAGCTAAGAAAATGCATATCTTTTCTGTAGTGTACAATTGTATTAAATGCATTGCTCTTCTCCATTGATATTATTTTAAGTAATCAACAGATCTTAAAAAATAAATTAAAATAAAATAAAAAATTTGTCTTCTGTAACAAACCTGTTTCCTATTCATAGGCTGCTATAAAAACCATCATGCATACTCCGAAAAGAAGTGCCAAAATCTCCATAACTGATTGCCAAGGTTTAGTAGCAACCAAAAGTTCTGGTATTACAGAAACAGTTGCAATATAAATAAAACCTCCTGCTGTAAATGGAAGAATCCATTTTGTTGCGAGATCACCTAAAATAAACAAGATAAAATTAGATAGAATATGAAGTAAGAATTAAAATACATCTCTTATCATAAGCTTACAATTATATATTTCTTACCCATTTCTTCTGTCAGCAATGAAACAACGGTTCCTAATAAAGCTCCTACAGCAGTAATCATTTGCAACATCATAGCCTGCAAACAAAATTAAGATTTTGAAATTGCAGGATTTATGCAAAAATGGAATTAAAGTTTAATAGAAAATGTAATTAAAAAAAACTATACTATAAAAGATGGTATGTAACTGTAAGTTGTATCATTGAGATTGCAGTTACATAGTACTTTATATAACTCAAACTTTAATTTTTGCATAGATTTGTATTTTACCTTTTGTTTGCTAACTCCACTTTGCACCAATATGGCAAAATCGCCGATTTCATGTGGAATCTCGTGCAATAAAATTGTGAGTGTTGTTATAGCACCAATATTACTTCCAGCCATGTAACTAGCTCCTATAGCTAAACCATCTGTAAAGTTATGCAGAAAATCTGCAGCCACATTCAAATAACCAGCAATCTTTATGTCACTTTTAGGTGGTTTGCATTCTTTAGAAACTGCTTTACTGTTATTTTTCTTCTCTTCTTTCTTCTCTGATGGGTTTGAGATATTTTCCTTTTTTTCTTGAGGAGTATGATGTACATGAGAATGATTATGATCACCTTTAATAATGCGAATTGCCTTCTCTACTACTAAGAATACTATTAATCCTAGTAGTACACATAAACCAACAGTCATGTCATGTTTATGATGTCCTGATTCCTCATTGTCATGGCTATGAGAATGCGAGTGTGTTTCCGAAGAAGACCCATGCGAATGAGGAACCATTGCATGAGGAATCAAATGAAGAAACGCATCGCCCAATAAGCCACCAGCTGCAAAACTCAATAAAATTTTGAGCAATGATTCGTGTTTGTTAGTATTATCCAGTGGTATAAAGAATAATATAAGAAAAGGTATAATAGATATGAACGCAGTCGATTCAATAGCTGTCAAAAAAATGTCACTTTTATGACGCGAGACATTTGGTGGCACAGGATGCGGGTGTTTGTGATGATGACCAGAATCGTGGTTGTCGTCGTGACCTCTGTGATTATGATGTTGATGTTGATTTAAATACATTTTGTTTGCTTTTTCAGAATATTTATAACTTGGCGGTTCCTCGTCATGATCTCCATGAGCACTGCAAATAGTCGGCAGATTTAAAATAATAAGCACGAGAAACGTAAAGATTATTATTCTCGAGATCCACTTGTGTATGGAAGTTTGCCGGTTATCCATGGTCATTGTGCGCTCTTTGTCGTTTTTACCAATCGAAATACGTCTTCACGTTGACAATATATCGTCGATGTATGCGTGCTTACGGAAATATAGTAAATAATACGACACATACGGGAATTTTATCAACAGAATAAATCATATGTGTGAATTTTATCAATAAAATACGTCACATATGGAAATTTTCTCAACAGAATATGTCATATAACCACGTATACCGAACCATCCATCACATCCGTATGTACCCACTGGTACCTCAACCTCAACATCGTCTTCGTTCATTTGCGCAGTGATGCCAATGTTGCCAATTGAAAACTGAAAGATTGGAATTCGACTAATCAGAATAAAAGGAACTAAGATTTCTTTGGTTTGATTGGTCAAATATCAATTTCAATACAAGATTTCAAAACTTGATTTTTGTCGTACAATCGAGAAAATATTTTATTTGTCGGCAAGAGACTTTGCTTGACATTCTTTAGAATTATCTGTTATTATTTTAAACGAATCGAGTGTATGTCCGAACGGTCCGAACGTTGGAGGAAAAAATGCAGAAAGTATAGAAAGTGCAAGCAAAAAACCGAAATTTTGTCGGGCATATTGATTGGCCGACAAGACAGCCAATTGGCTGTCATCTTGTTGCAGTTCTTTTTTTTCTGAAGTAATCCTGTTCATAATCTTCGTACATCGTGACCAATGACCAAAGGCCCGCAAAGTTAGGTCGCAGAAATCAAATTTGACTAAATCGATTAAACTCTTGTCTTTGCACATGTCAGTTTTTCCGCGATTTTAATTGAAATGTCTCACCACAGCTCGAAATCTACGAGTCATGGATATTGCGAAGCTATTTTCTCAACTTCGCCCAGAAACTCTAACAAAGAGAACACTGTTCCTGCGATAAAAATGTAAGTAATTCGGTTGACATTGTTCCATTGGAAGCCGTTGCGTACATTTTGTACGTGACGGTTAAAAATTCTAATTGTCTTCAAAATAAAACTTGTAAGTCATAACGTTACTAGAAGTACTAAATAAATGTCACGTTTTTTATTTATATAATATTAAGTAATAAAATTATATAAAAATGCATATGTACGTATGTTTTTTAAGTGTAGCCTTTATTATGAAAATTTTATTTAATATTTTTATCTTTTATACTCTTTGTACATCTATTTTATTATTAAATTAAACTTACCAAATTAAAATCATTTTGTATTGCAGAAAAAAAGATTTGTGTCCTATCTTATCTAAAGAACCATCTACTTCAACAAAAAGTGAAAGCATGCTCAAAAAGACACAATGTCCTATGCAGAAGACATCAAAATATGAAATAATGGAGACTTTAAGACCTTTAAATAAATCATCCAGTGTGCAATTACCATGTGTCAAACCTACAAATCTAGTGAAGCAGGAAAATGCAATTTGTAATTTGACATCTAATGAAAAATTAAAGACACCTGTTAAAACAAGATTTTTAAATAGCGCATCTAATGACAAGACATCTGTGGTACAGTTTTGTACACCCAAACATTCTAGAACGACAAATATATCTGGTGTTAATACAAAATTCAATATTTTACCTGCTGCAAGAACACCCGTGAAATGTTATTTTAGCGATCATGCTTTGGCACAAAGCACTCCAGACTGCTTTAATGTAGTTCAGTTGGAAACTCCATCTCATAAAATTGATGATATAGTAGTTGGAGAACAAACAATGTATGATGGTGAAAGCAGTAATCTCACTGTTGGAATACGCATCAGACCTTTGAATTCCAAGTAAGTATAATTTAATTATATAACTGAATGTCACAATAAAGTATTTTATTTAAATACTTACTTTTTCTATCATTTTAATTAATTATAATTAAAATACAGAATTTATATATATCAAGATTTACTATTATTAAAAAATATTGATAGGTATGTTACAAATTGTCTTAAAAAATTATTTTATATTTTAATTAATTTTATTTTATATTTGATTATCTTTAATTATTGAATCTTTATCTATTTTAGAGAACTGAATGATCCAAAAGTTACAAGAGTTATGCAAGGGAATGGTCAGACTGTTACTGTGGAATGTGAATCCGCACATCACACTTTTATGTATGATCATTGTTTCGTCTCATATAATGATCCACTTACGCCTGGTCACGCCAGCCAAGAAATCGTTTTTCGTAATATGGTATTGCCATTAGTGCAAAACGCCTTCGAAGGTTACAATGTCTGCTTATTTGCATATGGACAGACAGGATCTGGAAAAAGTTACAGCTTAATGGGCGTAGAATCTGCGCACGTAAGTGTGCTGCCATTCGACGAAAAAGTCGGTATTATACCGAGATTCTGTCAAGAAATATTTACGCAAGCGCGTGAAAATCCACAGATTGTGACTACTGTAGAAATCAGCTATTTTGAAATATATAATGAAAAGATACACGATCTCCTGGCTAGTACAAATAATAGTTCAAAAAAAGCTCCTCTTAAAGTAAGAGAACATCCCGTTTTTGGCCCTTATGTTGTAGATCTGAGTCAGCATTGTGTGCAAAGTTACAAGGATTTACAAGTAAGTTTATAGCTTGGCAATGATAAAATAGATTATTTTTTTACATATGAGTTTAATCCTCTATTAATGTAATTTCTCTAGGCTTGGCTTAAAGTTGGAAATTCGCAAAGAGCCACAGCTGCAACTGGTATGAACGAGAAGAGCTCACGATCTCATAGTATTTTCAGTATTATATTAACTCAGGCACATTCGGATAACCAGTTGGACTGTGGATCACTTGATGCCAATCGTCGTAGTAAAATTAATCTGGTTGATTTAGCTGGTAGTGAGAGATTGAGTCAAACTTCTGCTACTGGTGATAGATTAAGAGTACGTTTTTATAATATAACGAGATTTTAGTCAAACTGCATTCAACAATTAAAAATATTTCGTATTAATTTTTTCACAATAGGAAGGCGTATCTATTAATAAATCTTTGCTTACCTTGGGAAAGGTAATTGCGTCACTCACGGAGAGTACGAACAATCGTAAACAGGGTTTTGTACCATATCGTGAATCAGTGTTGACATGGCTGCTAAAAGTGAGTACTATTTTATTTACGTATTTTAGATAATTTACACATAAGTAAAAACCTATAAGTAAAAAAATTAAATGATTGAATTTTTTATGAAAATGTGAAATTAAATTATATTTCTAAATGGATCGCACAAACGCGCGTGAATTTTTAATATAAAATTACATGTAAGATAAGCCTTACATGTAATATGATCTTCTAGTCCATTATAAAATATTATTTTAATATTTTTCTATTTTCCGTTTTCTTATATAATTAATTGTCAACTTAAATAAGTTTTATAATGTGATATTGTTTTCTTGGAAACGATAAAATTTATTCGAATTATATTAGGGAGAGAGTAATTTAGAAAAATACATCTTTATACATTTTATTGTTAAATATGTACATTATTTTATTATTCTTATTACAATATCCGGTTTTTTACACTTAATATTTCCAAGCAATGTTATCTAAATCTAAATCATGCAAGTGTGTAATGCAAAAATATTTGTGACAAAATTATTTGATATATCTGATAACATACACAGTAATCTCTAAAGAGAAAAATCTTAATAGATAATTATTACTCCACAAATATAATAAGAGTATATTAATTCTAATCTTTAATTTTATCAATCATTTTGTTAGTTATTTCTAATTACAACTTTATCTCAGAGCTAAGTACAAGTATATAATTTTGTTAGTGTAGAGTGACAATATTATATTTAATTTATTTTAAATATTATCTAAAATTGTATATTCAGTCTTGTGTATGGAGCAATTAGAGCTCCTTTATTATAAAGAACTTTATCAAATTTTAAAATTGATTGATTTTATCATATCAATTTATAGTATAAGTGCGCTTAGTATCTTACAAGCAAGATAGTTGTCAAGTACAATCTAAAATTTGTAATTATAATGATACTTTCATTCTCTTGCTTTTTTTTTAGTGTAAATCTAATTTGCATGCAAGCATCAAAACAGTTTTCTAAATTCATCGAAAAGTAAACATTCTTTATACATATATATATATATATATATATATATATATATATATATATATATATAAATGTTATAATAATTTTAGGCACTTAATTTTTTAGCAGTTTGCCATATACATAGAATTTTGCATATCTATAAATATCTGTTTATCTATCTGCATTTGTAGAAATACATCCATGTTTACACACAAAGTATATATATATATACATGTGTGTGTGTATAATAACATTTATTAGAAAACTAGTAAGCAATTAATGTTGAGGAAATTTAATCATGAAACAGTATATTAAGCGCATCTTGAAATCACAATTTTTCAAAACAAAAATACTTTTATCTAATTCAGTAGTTTTTGCAAGCATCATTTATAAGCTAATCGAATTTATTATTACTTTTTTATGTATTTATATAATCTTTGTTGTGATAATGAGCTTGATAACTTTCGCGATGATAAAATATTGCCGTCTATGATCATATATTTCGGCATACATCTTAATTTAATTCTATCTTTAATCTTACTCTTGACAAATTTATTTTATACCTTTTTTTGAAAATATAACGTTTATATGTCCAGTTAATATATTAATATATAATATATTAACACAATAATTTATTGATCTCGTATATAATATATAAAAATATATAAAATATTTAAAAAAGAATTTCAAGAAATTATTTTTTCTTATATCGTCTTACAATAAACGTATCTTCAAAAATAGGTAAATTTTTAATAGTCGTAAATGTAAAATTAATATTATTTCTTCTCAATATGGAATACTTCAAGAATTATAATATCTGTTTTTATGTATTACGATGTATTATGATTTAGCAGATTTATTTTGATTAATATTTGCAACATTTTTCTCACTATGCATTGCATCGTTTTCTTCCTCTTCTTCATGGATCCCCTCGTGACAGGAATCAGTTCGTGATTTACTTCTTATGTAAACTGCCAGGTTTCTCCTTTTCATCTCTTTGCATAAGTGGCAACTTTCTTTGGATTGTTGCTGTTTGGTTCGTTGGTTTTCCACCGATTTTTCTAAATAATAATACGAAACGAATCGTAGTCATTCTAACTTCAGTTGATGACTATACATGTTCTTTTATATATATATAAAATATATGTAATGATCCAATTATTTAGATATTTCGAGTAAGCTAAAATATTAGATTGCTGAATCTGAATTACATTATATATCTACTACATTATATATCATTATAGATCGATAAAATAATATTATAGCTCACGGTTTTTTTATCTCAAATGAATAATTAAGGATTTATTAATTTTTAGTAATATATTTATAATTGTCTATAATTTAAATCCTATTACACTTTTATTTGATATTTATGGAAATATTATTGAGTTTGATAATTTCTTCACAATTATGTATATATGCAATCAATGCAGGTATAACATTATGCATAAAGCATGAATAATTAGCTAAAGAAACAATTTAATTTAATTAGCAGATTTATATAAAGATTTTAACAAGAGAAAGTTTGATTGGATGTATTGGTAATTCTCCAAAGTTATAATTTTATTTTTACGAAAAAACACAATACAATCTCTGAGTATTGTAGGCGAATCTTTCATTTTCTCTAAGTTTTTCACTTTTTGTTATTATAATTATTTTATCATAATTTTATGAAATGCTTATGAATACGAATATTTTACAGAAAATAAAAATATTTTTTTCTCTGTTACGATAGAAATATCGGACATGTTTAAATGCATGTTTATCTATGCGTATTTATTTTGCAAGTTGAATAAAACTTATCGGTCAAACCGGTTTGTTTCCTCCTCAGTACGTTTATTCCGAGCCTGCTAACGTGAATATATATATATATATATATAGGTATAGATATCTGGCATGATATTTTTCTTGATAAACATATGGAAACATATGTTGTGCAGAAAGTTCATGAGAGAAACATGAAAAGTCAATTAATTTTTTTTTTTCGAGAAAAACATCTATACGCGAAAACACAACAGAGTAATCGAATTATTAACATTTTATTCGATGCATGTAATTGATGCAAGTATTTATGTTCAAATATCAAATTTCTCTCCAAAAAAAGGAAATACCGAACTTTCCTTAAAATATTTAAGTACACTAATAAAAATGAATAAACTCTTTTATATAAATATTTGCATTTTACACAATATTTTATATATGCATCAAATACGCATAATATTATTGCAGACAAAATATAAAACTCAATAATATTTATTAGATAAAATTTTTAATGAGATTTACATTATATGTTTATTATTAAAAGTGGACAAGTATCTTGTTAGATTGTTTACTTACAAAATAAAAATAATCTGTGAGCTTATATAATAGAATATATTATTCTGTTTACACGAAATTATATAACATAATTCAAGATAAAATGATTTAATACTTTGATTTAATCAAAACTCAAATAAGATACATATATTTTGAAATATTGTTCTGTGTTTTGTGTATATGGCGCTTTAATTTTCTGAGATCTTTTTAATATATATATATATATATTGTTATAATTAAAATAAAATATATAATTGTAGAGAAATTATCAAACTTAAGTAGATAAACGTAAATATTTTGTTTTCACTATTTAATCCATTAAATATAATTGGTTTTATTCTGCGCCAACAAGACATACCAGTATAATAGCATCGAATGACCGTCACGGTATTCGATGTGTTAATTAAAAAAATGCTAACGTAAGATCTCTTGGACTCGTTCACCTGTAGCGCCAGATAATTATATACCTTTGCTTTTGAGTCACGGAAATTCTCATCGTTCCACTTCATAGCTATTAAGATATTTGAATGTATTATGTGTAATAGTCTCAGTTGTTGCAAACATTATATTGACGGATTACATTTATATATAACGAATGATTAATTCGAAGATGCAGTCATAGAAGGATTGGAAGATACATTTAAAAAATGTCTTAAAATTTTTAAATCTGTTTAGCATTCTTCTCAAATACTCGTATCTAATTGACATTTGGCAAGGTTCTTTTATGAAGCTATTCTAATATAATCGAGAATCACTGCGTTTTGAATTTCAAACTCAATCCGGGGATTGATAACGAGAAGAGATGCTTTGAAGTCCGAAACGCGATTCGGGTCAGGTCGTCTGAAGAAACCAGCTAAAAATAGACTTGTGTATTATAGAAACATAACGTGTATACGCATGAGCTTGATGAAAACAACTAAAATCGTGAATAAATATAACGCAAATTATTTGGTCGTATATTATCTCAATATTTCTTATATCTTTTCTTGTTTAAAATAATCAGTCTCTTTTTTCACAACATTTTCACAAAAGAGAATATTGATTGAAATTTTATTAAAGATCCATCGCTCGTTTCTCAAAGTTGATGCGGCTCTTACGTATCTAATCTCAGTATAATTGCAATTAATATTATATCGTCAATAACGGTGTATTATGATTTTTGCAATATAAATGTAGATGTTCAATCAATGCATTTTTTCTGAGATAGAAGCACACATTTAAGATTATCGATATTTTATCTCACTTTATCTTATATATATTATATCATACTTTATCTTAAATAACGAGAGATTTCTTCTATTTAATTAATCTGTATTAAGATTATACAAATACGAGATACGGCAAATGTACACATCAAAATGTTATTGTCAATATCCAGTCAATAATGTAAAATTAAAAAATCAATATATGACCATGATTATCAAGATAAGCATTTCGTAAATAAACGTTCCATGCTAAAACTGATTTTCATAATTACGCAACGCTTATCTAGTTGCGATGACGTAAACAAAGACTGATTTGAATAAAAAAATGTACAATGATATGTATCTTTTTTACCATTAGTAAGTTGGAGATTAATTAATATTGCGCGTAAATTATTGTGTCTTGATGAAACTGTCCGTCCGAAGAATTATGATTATAAACACTGTAATAGTTATATACGCGATTAATAAAATGCGGTATGTAAAACGGTACGAATTTGCAATAATGTAATCGTTATCTGTTTTTATTCAAATTAAATTCTTTTTCGATGTATGATAGTACATTTAAACTGTAACGGTATAACGTAATAGATAATTATATATGATAAGAACAATTATTATTCCTATTATTATAATATCTTACATTTAAAATATTGAATATTCGATTGGTTTGGAATGTATTTATACTTTATATTTTTATAACGAGAATGTATTAGCAAAACGTTGACTCAATTAGTATTTTCAATCTGCATTATATAAAAGTGTATATACACTCGTTATTTTATCAAGTGTATATACCGCATTTTTAATCTGATAGATATCGCGATGTAATTGTACATACTGATATTGTGTACATTTAAATCGCGGCAGAAATACAATATCAGAGTTCACAAATATCTTTTACAATTTATTATTATTATAATATATATATATATATATATATATATATATATATATATATATCTTTTTTTTGTCATAATATTCATCTCTTTATACATATATATATAAAACTATTGTACTATAATTAAAATTTTTTTATTTGAAATTTTTATTTTTATTTATAATTTTTAATTTATTGTATTATAAATATTACTCAATTTACTCTGCATACTCTGTTAACTTTGAAAGACTTTTTTTTTTTTTAAAAGAGCTATTGTGCACAAAAAGCCATTGTGTATAAAAAGCTATTGTGTCGATTGCAATATTTCCCTGTACAAATGATTGTACTGGAAAGTCTTATACTTTCGCAATATTTTTGGCTGCTGATACACGTTTACATTTTGTTTTCAATCTCCTCCAGAATATCTTTATATAGATATCATTAATTGGTAATGATAAATTTAGAATAATAAAAAAAGAAGATATGTCGATATTATTTATTTTATTTAAAATATTTGAGTACGAATATAATTTTGAAAGGATTCAAATAATTGAAGTAACTGGTCTTTTTAATTCGTGTTTAATTCGAGGACTTAAAAATACAATATATATGTGAGCTTTTTGATCCATACTGACAATAATAAAAATCAGTGATAAGATATGTCTTTCTGTAGATAAACGCAACGACATATTATCTTGAACTTGTCAGCTATACTCATATTTTCTTCTTGAAAAAAATATATATGATCCTTATTTTATATTATACTTGTTTTATATTCGCAATCTAATGTTTAAAAACGTATTAAAACATTGTTAAAAATTAGAATTGGATTAGAATTGGAAATATATTTTTTCGTTTATTAATTTAATATTTTTGTAAATTAACGTCTGAGCGCACTTTTTATTTACATTAAAAAATAATTTTGTATGGCGCCTGTAGAATCCAGATAATTAATGATGTTTAATAAATATCATTAATTATCTGCACATCATTAATTGATCTGCTACGTCTGTTATATTTTTACGAAGTAAAATATGCGCCAATCATTATCTTATCTAATGTACAGGATCTAAGATTAATCTTTTATTTATGGTTTTTTGATTAAAATGCAATAAATCTTTTTTATCGAGAATATCGATATATCGATAAGAGTTCTTTCTTGACTCTTTAAATATCGCGATAAAAATTTGATCTTTGTTGAAACTTAAGACAAATTTCTCTTTATCTTTCTTTTCTGAACAAAAATTCACTAAAAAATAAGATTTTGAAATCTATTATTATTTTCCTGTTCAATTTGCATAAAAATTATTTGTTTTCAATTGCTTATATCTTAAAAATTATTAACATTTTTGTTTAATAAATAAAAGAAAAAAATTTACTCCGAATTTTGGCAAAAGAAATTATGATTAAACGAAAATCCTGTAGGTCTTTTTCGTTTAATAATGAAGGAATGTTGCGGGTTATTATAACACTACAGTAATTAGAGGAAAAAAAATATCAGTAATTAAATAACAAGGTCTAAGACTAATGAATAGAAAACGCGCTAATTTCTACAATATGAATGTGATACACATATTGTGTTTCCACAAACACATTGTCAGCTTCAAATTGAACATATTTATACTCACTGGTGCTACTGCACTTGAAGTAATCTCTGTTCCATGGTTGTTCATAATCGCGATACTGCGGATTTCTCGAATATCCATAAGTAAATACTTCCGGTATGTAAACGAGATCCATAACGATTTTTCGATTAGCCACTGACAGTTCAAGTCAAAAATGTCAATGTCAGAATTGTCAGCGAGTCTCTCGTTAGCGACTCATATTCTTGAGTGTGATTCTTTTTCTCAAGATGCTACAGTTACTCCAAGAAGATGTGGATGAAACGTGTGCGTCACGTCTCGTGCTTAATCGTAGAAACGTAGTTTCTTCTTTCTAAAAGGCGTCAGTTTGCTCCGTCGCTGATCGTTTCTGCTTTGAACTAACGAAACGTGGATGTCTAACACATATATAATGTTTATCTGTCCGTCTCCCTCTTCTCCCCCTCCACTCCACTTTACCGGTTCTACGTCCTCTCCGTTCCCCTCTACCGCTTTTTTCGCGATACATACATCTTCCGTCCTTCGGAATGCGTATACGCTTGTTTACGCTCACAATGTGCCCCACCTTCCGCTCCTCCAATCACCTTCGTCGCTTCTCGCGGATTTGCGCGACGCGCAAAAGGTAGCAATGTGCGTGACAACGAAAATCGCATGCGTACGTGCTTACGTGCGTGCGTGCACGCGTGCGTAGATGCGTATTAGTGCTCTTGCTTTTTATTTTATTGTCGGTTAAATTCATTTTAAAAAATTTAATAAATTTTAATAAATAAAATAATATATTTATTAATCATATTTGTGAATTGAAATAATATAGCTTTCGATTATAGACAAATATTTATTGAATACAGTTAATTTACTATTGTCATAATCGTAAAAGATATTATATAATATATATATAATACATATTATATATATATAGATAAAGATGTGGTAATATTGTACATGTATTGTATATATTGTTAAAATAAATAGAAATTATTATATTATTTATTTTTGACTTTCGAAAAATTTTGGCTCTCGAAAAATAAACTATTAAAAATTTTAATTTTATTTAAATTTATTTTTTTTTTCAGATATACCACATAAAGAAACAATATATATATATATATTTTTTACATTATCTCTTTATCTATTTATTGATGGAAAAAAACAGTCTGTCAATGATTGATAGCAATTTTTAAAGCGACGATATCCGGTCATAAAATTATCATTTGTAATTGATGATTTTCGATGTTTGTTACAATACACGATAAACGCTGTATTTTTTTTGCATCAAGATTAGATATAATTTTAATGCTAAAAATATACCATGGCTTAAAGCGCCACGTATTGCATATATGAATATTTGTATATGTGACAAATTCACATATTTTTATCCAGTTCATGTTATGCTTATGTAGCAAGAAAATTGTAACGTAGCAAAAAAATCAAACGTAATAAAAAATGAAATCCTTAAGCATGACAGAAAAGAAATATAAATTCCTTATTTTGCTTCAAAAAACATTTTTAATTTAAAGCAAAGGAAAGCGAAGAGATGTAACATTACTTGTATATTTTTCTTGGATGTGAACATTATTTATATGTTTTTCTCGTCGTAATGATTTGATTATGACATATAATTTTATATAATACTATACATATAATTTTAATAATATATAAAAAATACGGATTGTGAGGAAAAATTTCCAAGAGATAAAAATATAAGTACATCATCGTGTAAAAATATACATAAATATTTCTATAGGAGAGTTTAGGAGGAAATTCACGGACGGCGATGTTAGGAACGGTATCGCCAGCTAATATTCACGTGGAAGAAACTCTAGCGACTCTTCGATACGCATGCCAAGCCAGAGCTATAGTCAATCGAATCCGTATCAACGAGGATCCACATGATCGTGTAATTCGGTAAAATATTTCCCCTTGAAATACATTTTAATAAGAACTTGATATTTATCATCAGGATTACACTCTGCAAAACTGTTAAAACATAAAAATTACGCAAATATGAAGAAAAAAATACAAAAAAGTTAAAATGTTATTACTATACATTTGAATAAAATATATATATATATGTATTAATAGTTTAATTTATTCAAATAGAGAATTACAAGCTGAAGTTCAACGTTTACGCGGGATGCGAGAGGGATATGAAAAGCAAATTGGAGTTATACCTCGTCGATTACTCAATTGCATCGAACCAATGCATCAGTCCGATGGCGAAGTTAAGCGAAAGCAAAAGGAGATTGATAAATTGAAGGATCAGTTGAAGAAAACGGAAGAGCAATTGGCCGCGACTCAAATGTAAGTAAAATAATTGGATCTCTTATGTATAAAAGAATAATATTATGAAGTAAAATCTATATTTATTCCCCTGTATAGTAATTATATATATATATTTTAATTTCAAATAAATTATCTTCAATTAACCGTAAGAAAAGAAATAAACCAGAATTTTGTAATTACAAAATGTAACTTTTAAGTAAGGATTTTATAATATATATGTTTTATGATGTTAAGCTATTTATTATTATTTTATTATTGTTGAGAGGTCGAAAGTTATAATCAATTTTATTCTTTGTAGTAAAATTTGTCAAAGTTTTAGGATTTATGTATCCGTAAATGAAGCTAACTACTGTGTGGAAGCATACATAGTGTCGTTAAGTCTGTACAGAAATTTCGCAAATTTGTTTAATGACTTTTTATGATTTATATTAGATTAGGTAATACCTAATCGTTAAGATACGTATAATTACAGGAGCTGGCGCGAAAAGCTCCAGAGAGCTGAGGAGAAAAAAAGTTCGGAGCTTAAATATTTGCGTCGTTGTGGAATCGCCATCGAGATTGATTTTCGTGAAAAAGATAAACAACCTTGTCTCGTAAATCTCGCGGCCGATCCTATGTTATCCGGTACGCTTTTGTATCTTTTACCTCCAGGTTTGGTTCGTGTTGGGAAAAGTAGCGGACCTGAATCTACTCTCAGAAAGCTGGATATCATGTTGGATGGACCTCTTGTTAGGGAATTGCACTGGTTAGTCAAAGACTGTGTGTGCCTGTTTTTCTTCGTCTTTGGGGCTCGAATAGAAAAAAAGGAAATAGAGGAGATATTTTTCTAGTGTGGATGCTGACTTTTTTTTTGTCAAATGCATTTTTTAATATGCTGTGTGAATTTATATTTCTTCTATTATATGCTAACAACTTTAAAACGTTCTCGGAAACACTTTCTAAAAAATATAAAATATTATGAATTAAAAGCTATATGTATTTTAAAATAATTTATTTTTTATAAATAATCACATATTTCTGCTAACAATTTCTGTTAATGTGTTGGTTGCGTTCCTAAAAGTCATTTAAAAAAATGTTTCAGTTTTGCAATTGTATTTTTAATAATATCATGGGCGTCACAAAAATGTTGTCCTTTCACGGAAAAACATATGTCAATATTGAATCTGACATTTTCATTACTCTATACATTTGTTACAACATGGTTGACTTGCTAGTTTCTGCAGCACAATATAATATTAAATATTTATTTAAATTGTAAATATATATATATATATTCTCAAGCTTATGCTGTTATTTCGTACATGTTAAAAGATAAATGATTATTATTCTATTAGAAATACTTAAGATAAAAATTTTTCTCATTTTTTTTCAATTTCTACAAATTCCAAGAACTTTTTAAAGTTATGTATTTCTACGTCTCAAGACGTTGTTTTTTTTTTTTTTACTGTTCTAATCTTAATGCATGCATAATACTGCTATTATTCAACTAATGAGGATGTAATAGTAACAATTATTAACTTGTACAAATTATTTTATCGATTAATTAAACTCTGGCAGTTGTGAAATGAATTCTGTATTTCTTGTAAGTCTATATAAGCGTTATCAATTTTTAAAATTTTTCTTATATACACATTCTATTTATAATTATATTGTGCCATATTTTATAATTAGTAATCATATGACATTATACAGACTTTATTAGGGATTTACAAAGTTACTGAGTAAATTGGAATCTGTGAATAAGTCGGAGACTTAGAGTATAATATTTAATATATAATATTTAAATTGTGTGTACAATGAGTTGCAGCTTGTTTTAAAATGGAGTTACGTATTTGGTGAAAATTGAATATTCATCGAAACTAATGCAATGCTTATTTTAACTGTCTGAATATTCCAATTTTTATTAACACATGCACATTGATATATTTAATCTCTTTTCTTTATCGTCTTATATACATATTATTTATCAATTGCGTTTGTTACATTTTTTTTCGTTTTTTTAGCTCTATCGAAAATAAGGAGGGAAAATTAATTTTAACACCCGAAATGGACGGAGACACGTACGTCAATGGGCAGGTAATAATAGCGAATAACATATGATATGTTGGTTGTTTATAAAAAAGATAAAAAAATTCTATGAGACTATTTCTCTATTACCTTGTAGATAATAACTGGAAAAATTACGCTTAAACACGGCGATCGCTTAGTCATCGGTGGTAATCATTATTTCAAAGTCCTAAATCCATATGATGATCCCTGCAATATCAAGCTTTCCACACAAGCGATAGACTTTGAATTTGCATATCAAGAAATTCTCCGAGTACAAGAAGAAAGGTATATATTGCTCAGTATAAACATAAAAAAATGGAAAGATATTAAATCTTGATTGAAAAGAATTAGAACACAGTTGTTTTGTATAAATATATGTATTATTAACGATTATTTCAGTCATCATGAATGTACTTTATACTATCTGTCATTACTAATTATACAGAGATGATAGCAAATTCATTCATTGAAGATTTAATCAAAATGTTTAATGGTTTTATGCTTTCGCTATCTGTACTATTATTAATGATATAATTTCACATTGTTATTAAGACCTTATCATTAGTGATATAAATACTTTCAATTGCGTTCTACTTTTTTTTTCATCGACAAAATATCGTGACGGCTATCATTTTTATACGCAGTAATTTTTCCTTTATATAGATTAAGAGCAGAACTAGAAGAGTCGAAACAAAAAGCGATAAAGGAACTGGAAAATGCCAAACGCGAAGTAGAATTGCAACTCGGCTTGCAAAAATCAACATATGAACATAAAATTGAAATTCTCGGCTCCACTCTGGAAGAGCAACAGCACGCACTCGAACAAATTAATCGTAGAAAGAAAGAACTGGAATTGGAAAAGGAATTACTCGTAACAGAAGTGGAAACCAACAATAAGCTTAAGAAGATACAACTGGAAGAAAGTCACGTGAAATTTTCGCCATATAAATCAAACTTTTGGCAAGAACTGGAAAATATCCTGAACGAGAAAACTGCGGATATCGAGAGTGCGCTAAAAACAAAACTTGATCAAAAAGCAATAACTGCTGGTGGCATAAGTTTGCATGAAATGCATATACTTGTCAAGGAAGCGACTCAGCGATGTAAAGAAGCCGGATATAATTATGTGAGTTATTTTACAACAATTATATATACACAATTTTTTTACGCAGAATATCCAGTGAATATAAGTTAAGATAATTTATCGTATAATAGAGTAAAAATATATAAAATATGTTTAAGAATAATTTTTTTATGATTTTACAATTTATTACAATTTACTTTAGTATGATACAATTATATGATAAGGTTGATATTACTGTTATTATTACAACTGATCTCGGTAACAATTATAAGATATAGTTGCAGCAAATTTGATAGCTATAGCAATATACTTTGACTTCAGCTTGCTTTTAAAAAATCTATTTTTTTCACACAAAAAAAAATATTTTAAAAGAAAATATATAGAAACACGTTTAAATTTTTATATTTAAAACATTCTCTGAAAGTTTTATTTATTTTTTATCTCATATTAGACTTATTAAAAGATATAAAACATATTATAAGTCTAATAATATTAATTATACTATTATAATTTACTGGATATAATACTCTATGTAAAATTGTGCATACATAATTATTACATCAACTTTTCCTGCAAAATTTTCATGCTACTTTCTGTTTCTAGGAATTTGATCAACAACAAATAATAGTGAAAAAGAACTTACATTCAGTGATTCGTGTTCGTGATAAAAGCAATATGATGGAGACATTGTGGCAACCAATGGACTTTTTAGATTGGGCCCATCGCTTGAGAAACTGTGATATAAAAGACTCAATAAAAGAACTGCGGGATTCCCCTTACAATTGGGAACCTTATGATACAACAGAAGAATTCGAAAACTCTTTAAACAAGAGTCGAATTTCGATAAATATAACACCTGTAAAAAAGCAATTGAATGAGAGCATTCATCAACTTTCCATGGACGCATCTTTGTTGGAACCGACTTTAATTGATCAATCTTCCGTAACGCACGATCAACAGGAGGATATAAATGCGTGTCTTACTCAAATTGAAGTTGCCACAAAAACCTTGAACAAGTTGTGCCTATATCAGAATCACAATATTAAGCCAATCGATGAATCGTTAACTAAGATGCAAGATATTATTGAAACCTTAAAAAATATCTTGCAGAATAAAAATTTAAGTGAATGTGAAGATACAAGTACAAATTCGATAAACAGTGCCAACAATACAGTCATTGATGTAACAAATGATATAAAGACCATCTTCCAGAATAGAGATCTAAACAAATGCAAAGAAGAAAATACAATTTCAGATAATGCCAGTAATAACAACATAGGTAAAGCATTAACTACAAAAAATGATGTTAAAAATTGTATGTCACCAAAGAAATCTAGCATGCAAAGTAACATTGTGTCAGATGTGAAAATTGAAGTCTCAAAAAAAGTAAAATTTGATAAAAAATCGTCAATGAGTTCGATAAAATAAGCAATAGCTATTTAAAATAATAGTTTTTATACAAAACTTTGTAACTATCATCGTTTCAAAAATATCTTATTGTGACTGAATAATACTACAAATAATGATACATATTGTTTCACAGATTTAGACACTTGTAACATTTAATTAATTTATATCTTTTAATAACTTTTAAATAATTCATTATAAATACTTTTTGTTTTTCTATGTTTTATTATTTTATCAAGTTCTATTTAATTTTTAAATTTTGTTTGCATCATAAAACGATTTTACTTTATATAACCTAATTAAGAGGCTTAGTAACAGAGATACTACGATATAGCAAAAAAATTACTTATTTGAAGAATAAGTTAAGTAAAAAGAGATTTTATAACTTATTATATAAATATTATATGAATTGTATATTGTACATGTAAGTCTAGTTAATGATATATTAATTACTAATTAAAACTTTATATTTTTAATTCTTATATTTAATTTAAAAATTGATTTCTCTAACATAAAATTTGTTTTCCACAAAATTAAACTAAAATTTAAAAACTTTTATAAAACTGTATATGTAAAAAAGACTGAAGATTTTCTAAAGTTATCTATATTTATATACCATAAGAGTGACAATAAAACTTTATAAATAAAATAAAAATGTGTGTGCATATATATAAGTAAAGTAACATAGTCAAGTTTTGTTGCAATAAGCTCAGTAAAGTTGTATTAAGATTCATATAATAACAAATTAACAGTGTATTTTAATCAAAATAATCTTCAATGTCGATATCAGGATTCAACAAATCTTCTCCATATATACTTAAGTCTAATTGATTAAGTATCAAATTTTCACACATTTCTTCCAAATCTGTTTCCCCAATCAATACCGCACCCTGCATTTTGCCATCTTGTAAAATAATTTTAACATATTCTTGGTCTTTGGTGATTCGTAAAAGTATCTCGTAATTCTTTCCCAAAGTTTGCCCATTGTACAAGCCGAGTAAGATGACTTTGTAACCAAAAAATTTAGTCACATGAGTAAAGAGTTCGAAGCAGAAGTCTTGTAAAAATTCTTCACTTCTTAAATTCGAAACCATTGATTTTGCGGCATAAAGACCCATTTGATGAGCTTGTGTCCAAAGTCTCATCTGAAACCAATGTTTCGCTTTTGGCCAGTCTGCAGTACACACATCTCCAGCGGCATAAATATTCTTCTCTGAAGTTTCTAACTTCCAATCTACTAATAATCCGTTGTCTTCTCCTTTTTTGAGATCTTCTAAGCCATGTATATCAGAATTTGGAATAACACCTGTTGCTGAGATAATAAGATCACACCCGATAATTTTATCATTCGTTAGTTGTGCGTGGATTGGCCATTTTTCTGTAGAATAAAATGGCTTTTGCTCATCGGTAGTAAGTAACTTCGATATTTCACACTCATACTCGACATGTACATTTGTAGATGTAAAAAATCCGCTCATGTCAAAAGTGTTGTGCCAGTCTGGACCAAGAGCGGCCCCGTTTTTCATTGGTGCAGTATCTGACACTACATATCTCATTCTTTTAGTTGGCATATCTTTATTTTCCGACTTCGTATCGGATTTGGAATAAACCTTGTTTAAAAAAAATTCAGCAGCTCCAGGATCGACAAAAGTTGCGGAAATGTGTTTATCTTTAATTACCCAGATTATTTCTACGCCTTTAACCTCGTGTACAATTTCGGTAGCAATTCCTCCGTTACCAACAATTATGATTCTTTTGGCATTTTTAAGTTTATGAGAGAATTGTAGTACAGATTCCGTATCACGAATACCTATAATAAAGTTATTGTTTTCTGCTATCAATTTAGGTTTCGCACCGGTGCAGAGGCACAACATTTTAAAACTTATAATCTTTCCATTGCTAATTTCTATTAATTTTCCAACAGTATCAATCTTGACTACAGTATCATGAATAACCTGTAACATCTTATGTTTTTCATCCAAGGTTGTTGCACTTTTCTCTTCTACATCAAAATGCATTAATGTTTTGCCTAGTGGAACTACATTTGTCACAGCTTTTATCAGAGGACTAGCAGTAATTAGGATTACACTTTCTTCTGGAGCAAGAAGACTTAATCCTTCAGCGCAGGATACTCCAGCTATACCACCTCCCACTATGACAAAAGTAGATTCCATTCTTTTTTTCATATATTCCTTCGATTTATTCATATTTAATATAGATGAGTCCATATACATATGTTAATTGATTATTTGTCTGTTTCTGTCCACTCAGAATAATCGTATTGTCTTATAGGAACATCAAAGGTGATAGTTCCATAATCCTTGGCCTTGATTAATGCAACTAGGAGTTCTTTGTGTTTCTTTTGGCAGATACCTGTCTGTCTATATATATATATATATATATATATATATATATATATAGAAAATGATCATAGTTAAATATATATCAAAAGATATTTTAATGCAAATATAATGAAAATATATAATCAAATATTATTAATGATCAAACTAATATATTACTTACGAGTAACTTAGGGTATCTCCATTGTATTTATTGATAAATTGTTCAAGTAGCTTGACATTTCTGTAATCCAATACAAGATATTCATCTCTACATATGGGACATGGATTTCCGGTAGATATTACACCAGCTCTCTAAATTAAATATCACAATTATTGGGAAGATTATATTTTGTTATACATATATGGTAGAAAAGTTTGCATACATACTATACAAGTTCTTCGAGTTTTTTTAGGGGGTATTTGGCCTTTGTGATTTCTCCTATATAGTTTCCACACTAAATTATCTCCGTAAGTCTGTTTATAAGCTAGATTTTGTAATATTCATATAAGTTTTTAATAATCATGTCACTAAATTTTATATTATATTTAACATCAATCATATAACAGTTAATTAATGATTTCTTACCATCACTAATCATATACTTGATACTTGTCTCTACTGAAACAATTGGTCTGCTTGCAATGGAAGTATCTACAGTCGAAGTATCTACACTCTCATCTTCAGCCGTAATTTCTTCCGTTGCATTATCAGAATAACGTGGATATGAGAAAATAATGGATCTTGCTGAATCAAGCTATAAATAATTTAAATCTATAAAACATTAGTTTAAATGTTTTTTCTAATGTGATAATTTCATAAGCTTACTTTAGGGGTTAAATTTGATCGCGCCAATGTTCCTATTCGATGTATCGCGTTTAGAATCAACATATTCGGAAACATTACTGCAAAAATAGAAAATATTTATTTAAAATATTATATAATTAAACAGTTTCGTATAAGTATAGGTTAACAGCACATGGATTAGACAACTTCGAATTTACAACAGTAATACAGAACGAATAGTCATAATACGAATTAAATATGAATAAATGACTGTAAAATTATATTATGAAATAAATTTAAAAAATTGGCTACATACGTAATTTACAACGTCATTTAAAGAATAATAATTATATACACGATGAATCCATGTACATATTTGATATTTGACTCGCATAGTGTTTACAGATTCAAGTTATATACGAAAATCGAAAATCATAGAATGAAAGCTAAATTTATATTTGTAAATATCACATATGACAATATTTGATAATATATTTTAAAAAATAAAAATGTTTATTAAATTAATATTTAGTATGTATATTTAGAAAAATATTGTCTAAGAGAATTTTATTTGATTCATACTTTTCTTGCACACAGTCGCGACATCTACGTACGTGACAGCAACCAATCGAATTCCTTCCGAAAAGATGGAAAATTACATAATTAATTATTTCGTTAATTTTATGTATTTCTTTCTTTTAAATTCTGATAATATAATAATGACAATTCTGAAATACCAGAGTTTTTCCGACAGTTAATGAATGAAGAGAAAGTGAGTTTATTTTTAAAAATATGAAGAAATAATCGCGTGACACGTTTTGCACATATTATTGATGCTCTTTAGTGCACCTCTTTCATGGACAAACCGCGAAATAATTAATTTCTAGATGGGAATGCGCAAGATATGAAAAAAAGATATTGTGCATCTCGAATCAATTCAGTCATATAGATCGAGATCTAGAGCTTTTTCAGAGTCAGTTGTTGCATGTTGCATTTTTTTTTCTTATTTTGTCGAGTCAGCAAATCAGTTCTTGTCAGTTCTTATATTAAACTAGATTGAATTGAATGGGGAAATCGTTCAATGACCTATTAGATGAGAATAAAAGTGTCTCATGAGAAGAAAGAAGAAAAAGAAAGAAGAAGTTGCAGCCTTGCAGTTTTAACAAGAGATCACCTTGATAATATTGTGCTACTAGAATTTTTACTGCCAGTGAATGACGTTACTGAAAGGTGATATGTTTCTGACTCGTGTCAATAAATGATACATATGTTAAATCAGACTAATATTTTACATGTAAACATAGAAAATCAGAAATATTGTAATTAAATTATAACAAAATTCAATGAAAGGTGTATAGTATTTATAAAATTATTTTATTTTAAATAGATATTGAAATATTTAAACATATAGATTATTATATTATTATCTTATATATATATGACATTATTTCTCATTGAATCATCTTAGCAATAATGTTTTTAAGCTGATGCCCTTTCTAAGACTTTTTTTCTTTAAACTGTATATTAATTTCTTAATCATTTTATAATTATATTAACATTTTAATAAAATTTTATAATTTTTAAACAATTTTTTCTATTGCATAAATTAAATTTGTAAATTTTGGTGCAGTGATTATGTTACAGTATTTTTATCTTATAATCTTTCTCTCATGAACATTGATTTTATGTACATGCATAAAATTATATATATATATATATATATATATATATATGTGTGTATGTGTGTGTGTGTGTGTGTGTGCATATGTGTGTATAATTATTTTAGGTCTCTTATTGATTCAAATTTTTACAATGATATTATAATTAATTGGTAATATAATTTATTGTACAAGCATAATAGCAATTGTAACAAAATATATGTTAAAAATATAAATATTAGATGTTCTAAAGAATATTATTTGTTTTACACAATACAAGTTTTTAAAATAATTTTTTAATTTCTTATTCTTAGAAAGATATTATTAAATATAATTTGTTATTTTTTCTGGATATTATCTGCATATTTTGTTAATTAAGTTTAATTTTAAAGTTTAAACTTTTAGTAAGGAGAATAATGTTTAAAATTAATTATATATTAATAATATAATAATAATAATAAATAATTTATCATTTATTAATTATATTAATAATTATTGAATAGAATTATATGTATAATTAAATAGAAATATAATTAAATAATTAGATTGTATATAATTATTAATACATATAATTATAAAAGATATGTTTGTATTTTCTGTGTGCTTTGGATCTGTCTTTTGTAAGCTTAATCTATCAACAACCTTCAACCTTGACTTTTTATTTTGATCTTTTATCAAGAGATATTGTAACATCTCACATCAATTATGCATATATATAAATGTCAACAAGTTTTTGAAAAAAATGGCAATATGTATTTTAATATGTAATTGTTGATATAACAATATTGATACACAATATTTGACTTTCTTCATAATCTAACTTTTAATATTTCTAGAAATGTAGTTTTTAGATTAAACTGTTTTTTATCTTTCTAAACCAAATAATTTTTCTGAACATCTTTCATTTATTATTAAAACATTTTTAAACTTGAGATTTTACCTCTTGTATTATAATAGTAGTGAAAATACTTTGTAATTCTTATTATATGCATGTACATAATTATTATATATAGTTATATTATATATATAGTACATTGTATTAATTAAGAAGAACTCAATATGAATGTAGACTTAATATAGCTTTTTGTTTTCAATAGGTTGATGAGTTTAATTGTATGCTGATGCTTTGTAAAAATATTGAGATTTATACTTCCAAGAAATTTGCACTATAAATTTTTGATCTTTTAAATGGAAAATAGAACAGTGAAACAATTTTAATGGATCGATGTAAGAAATTTTTTATCAGAAGGTAAAATACATTTATATTTTTTATTGCATTTATTTAAATTTTCCATAATTTATATGTATATATATACATATTATATTTTTGTTGAATTTTATTATTAGAGATGTTATATACAGAGTGTCCCGCATATTCACATCACATATTCATTATCACAATAATACTTAATTCTTTGATCAATTCAGAGTTGATTTTTTTTGTACAAAAAAAGTTGAGAAATTTTATTATTTTATGCTTATCTTTATATTATATATCTTTATATTATATATCTTTATAATTAAGAATCTTAAATTCAATTTCTATAAAGATAAAATCTACTTAATATCAACTTGATAAGATTTTTATAAAGATATGTGCAAATAACTATATAATAAAACTGTTTCAGACGCACTGAATCTCCTCTTGATGATTTAGAGACTGAACTTGAAAGAAAAGAACGATGGAAAAGTATTTATGTAATTTATTTTACTATGTTTCTAATGTCACTTGGCTTCAGTATTATACTTACTGGTGTTTGGCCATACTTGGACAGGGTTTGTATATAGTGTATATATGTACAAGATAATATATTGATAAAAAATCATAAGGAATTACATGCAATATATTGCATTTAAATATATGTTTATATTTTAGTTGGACTCTACGGCAGGAAAAGAATTTATGGGTTATGTAGTGGCGGCTAATCCATTAGGACAAATGCTGTTTTCGCCTCTGGTGGGTTGGTGGGGCAATAAAAGAGGATCAGTAAGACTACCACTTTTAGTAACCTTAGCACTGTTCACTATTGCATCAGCAGCTTATAGTATTCTTGAGATAATACCTGGTGACAAGAAAAGCTATATGATTATTGCCAGATTCTTCGTTGGAGTTAGTTCTGGTTAATAAAATCTTCCAAATCTTTAAATTGTATTAGTATATTTGTATCTTGCTTATTAAGTAATTGTAAACATATATTACTTCTTGCAGCTAACATTGCTGTAGCAAGATCTTATCTATCTGCAGCAACAAAACTTTCAGAACGTACACATGCAGTTTCTATGGTATCTCTTGCACAGGTAATTTTTTTCTCATATTTTTACATCTCACAAAATATAAAATATACAGACAAAGATCTAGTATAGTTTTTTATGTTATAGTTATTTATTTATTTTTTTAATGATAATTTAATATGTGATCTTGTTGAAACTAGCTTGCTTCTTACAATTGAATGATTGACATAAATTATGTATGAATAATGAATTTATAGGTGTTAGGTTTTGTGGTTGGTCCTGCATTACAAGCTGCTGTAACACCTCTTGGAGATCATGGTGTAACATTTATGATGCTGCCTATAAACATGTATACAGCAGCTGGTTGGATTAATGTAATCATGGGAATTTTCAATTTTCTTTTATTTCTTCCATGGAACTTTAAGGAACATAAAATTGCTATAAAAGAAGCTATGCGTAATGAGGGCAAAGCTACAGGTATGATAAATTGATATTTCTATTATAATATTAATTCCCAAGTTTAATTACACATAATTTCATGTATTTTATTCCATTTTGAGTAAAATTATATGATTTTTTTTTACTATTCTCTTTGGTATTGATTGATATGTTTATTTATATAATAGAATTTATTGTATTTGCAGAAAAAGAAACTTGGAAGTCTATAAAACCTGATTATTTAGCTTCATGGACTTTAATTTGTGCATTTTTTGTTTTGGTTTTTAATTTTGTTCTTCTTGAGACGTAAGTATATTTATTTAGTATGATATTTGTTAAGAGCAATTGAAAAAAAATTGGAAATAAAGATCAAATATATCATTATATAATATACACATACACACACACACACACATACACACACACACACACACACACACACACACACACACACACACACACACACACACACATACATAATACATCTACATTTTTCTCTGGAAAACTTGATAAACTTTTATTTATAAAGACAGTCGAAATTTTTTTTTTAAAGATAGTTCAACACATTTTGCTATAAAATAATATTAAAATTTAAACATTCAAATCCTTGTCAAATAAAAAATTTTAATTAACATATGCTTTCCTTTATATATAGACTTGGTACTTCTCTCACTATGGATCAATTTGCTTGGTCTAAAGAGGAAGCATTATATTATATGGGAATATTAATGAGTGTTGGAGCTGTAATAGCTTGTATTACATTTACTATGATTGGACCGCTTTGTAAAAGGTATAAAATAAAATTAAAAATTACAAGACAGATACTTGTATAGTAATAATTTATAGCTATTTATAACTTTATACAAATAGACGATACATTTATTGTATATATATTATCAAATAATATTGCATTTTTTTATAGGTTTGAAGAACGTAAAGTAATGCTGTGGGGTGGATTCTTTTTTATGTTGATTGGACGAATATTATGTATTCCATGGGGTCCTGATCCTCCCCAAATTGCAGATTTTGGACGTAAGTATATACTTCAAACTATATGTATAATACATTTTCATTTATGCATATTATACAATAATGTATATATACAATAATGTATATATATACAATAATGTATATATAATTTTATAATAAAAATGTTTGGAATATTTTACAGCATACAATAATATTACGAATGTCAATGGTACAGAAATCTTAGGATGTCCAATTACTCAAGAATGGTGCCTGTATACTCCACAACTGACAATTACTCAATTTTTTATTGGTTATGGATTTACATCTATAGGTTATCCTCTGGGGGTTACTTTGATACAAACTATATTTAGCAAAATTCTTGGTCCACGACCGCAAGGAGTGTGGATGGGTTTAATGACAGGATCGGGTTGTGCGTCTCGTGTTTTAGGTCCGGTTTTTGTAGGGCTCATTTATACCCGCTTGGGCACATATCATACTTTTGGTGTTACTGGTGCAATGTTGCTTATTTCTATAGTGTGGTTACAATTTGTAAACAAACGTTTAATTCCACCAGAGGCGAAAAAAAACGATGAAGCGCCGAATAAGCAAGAGAAAGATGTCGAAATTCCGTTAGTTCATTTAAGATCTGATAATACTCGAACGTCGCATGAAACCGTAAAGTTTAATGGAACATCAGATTGTGATTGTGATAAAGTATAATGATAACTGAATACAATATAATAATAATTGAAAATAATCATAAATTTCAAATGTCAAAAGGCAATAAAAACCAGTACAATAAATAGACAGCGCACAAATTTTATTATTATAAGTTAATAATATTTTCTGAAGAAAGATATGGACAGTGCATAATTGAGTGTTAAATGTACAAAGTGTACATTTAGTGTATAAATATGCTTTATTGTCTTTTAACATTTATAATTTATGATCACTTTTCTAATAATGAAGGAAAAAAATTCTCTTTGCAAATATAATATATACAACTGCCACAACATATTGTATATAAACACCAACAAATATTTCCATAATGACACGCACATACAAACTGATTTATATTTTTTATGAATATATACTGATTATTAGTATGCAATCTTCAAATACATTAATATTTTATATACAATGTTACATATTTTGCTACATATAGTTAAAAATAAGTGCCTCTATTTTGCATTGTTAGAGATCAATAATAATTGATGATAAGAGACAAAATCTATAATACTCACAATCAAAAAAATTTTTAATGTATGTACGATTATTATGTTAAATTTTTAAAATACGATTTATATATATATATATATGTTAAATTTTAAAATACGATTTATTTATATTTTATCGAGGGTTTTATAATATATTCTGCTTGAGTAATATACTAATTTCAATTAAATATGAGATACTATTATATTGAGATATTACTATCAAACTTACAAAGATGATAAAGCCTTGTTAAAAATAATGCCAACATGACATTTGTGAACTATTCTATCTTGAACAAAAAAATTATATAACTTTAAAATTCTAAAACAATATAGTTCAAATTTATACTAATTATTAGTAAATAATTAGCATTATTAATTCTATTGAAAAACTAATAAGAGTAGCAATAATATAATAGAGATAAATTCTGTCACAAATTGATTTTTATATATACAAAGATTTCTATTAAATCACTGTTTTAATAATTATAAACAAAGTAAATTTCTCTATAACAATATGTATATTCTGGGAGCGTTTTTGCTTTTTTATTCGTTTTCGTGAATTATAAAACATTATCTATCAAGGACTTTGATAATGTACAAATTTATATAAAAATAGCATATATGAGCCATTGTGTATATGAACTGCAAGCAATATTATGTGTACAAATTTGTTAGGCTGTACAATTATGTGATATGAAACTTTGATTTGATCATGTGTATATTAAGTGATTGCCCACACAAGATTTGATAATCAAATTACTTTTTAAAATGTTTTTATTGATATTAATACGTAATGTGTAACAATACATAATGGATAGTTTCCAATTAATGACACAAGTCAATATAAACGTCATTCTGCCTTTTTTTCAAAATCCAGTGACAACAAGGATAGAATGACGTTTGTATCAATTTATGTCACTAAAAACACTGGAAAGTACTCAATAATAATCACTCTCGCTCAAAATACAGTTAAATGTTGGAATGTTTATTAGATTATTGTAAGATTTGCCATATTTTGCATACTTTGTTATACAACATAAATGCAACATAAATCAATGCAAGAATGGAAAAAGAAGTTTGCTTTTTCGTGTTAACTCGAAAAGCAGACACTGAAGAGAAATTTTATCAAATTTAGTTTTACATTAATTTAGAAATAGGTACAGGTGATAGATATTGTTAATATATTAATTTTTTTTAAATAAATATTTCAAAAGATAATAACATAAGGAATTATAATAAAATTAATTAAATATTAGAAAATCATAATTACAAAATGAATTATTGTTGGGCGACAAATATGATTAAAAAATTGTAATGGAAATATTTGTAACGAAAAATACGATCTTTATCATTCAAAGTGCAATTGAAAATTATAAATGTGATTTAAGTAAAGATTCTTATATTTTTGTAAATTTATATTTCAAAATTATATATATATTTTGTAATATTTGTAATAATATGAATGAATATACTTAATAACAAATCAAAATGTATGTTGTACTTATAATTATATATATATATACATATATATACTTTATGTATCATATTCGAAATTAATAAAATATAAAATTATAGTTAAATTTGTATTCTGTTCTGATTTAGTTATAAATACAGTTGTTTTTATTTAAAAAAATTGAAAAAAGGATAAAAATTCTTCGAACTTCTTATTAAACCTTTAATACTATAATACACTAGCATAAAATTTTCTCTTAGTAATATTATATAAGATAAATATAAATATATAATAATAAGATATAGGAACACAAATTTCAATGTTGTCAAATGTTAAATTTTTATTTTTATTTCTATATTATAATAGTAGAAATTATATATTTGACTATCATTTCTTCTTACATTTCTTTTTATATAGTCTAACACGAATATATAATAAAACCTTGAAACCTAAAGTTCTTCATTAAAAAATTGACATATATAAAGACTTGAGTGTGGTGTGCCATCACTTATAAATGCTACCGATATGATAAAAGTGCATAGTTTCTATGGATTACAAAAAATGATTAATATATATATCTTAAGACAAATTGTAAGCAAATGTATGGATTATTCATATAAATAATATTTCTAATTAATCTTTCTTCTTTGGTTTCTTGGGATTACGCGAACGCGATTTTGCTTTGCAGAGTGGACAAATTGGTGCATTTCTGTGAATTTGTTGATGGCATGAAAGGCAAGACTTCATAGGTGGTGGTTGTTGCCTGTAAAACATTGTGAAGATATTTTTAATAATAAGAGCAATAGTAATAAAGATGCATAACAGTCTTACACAGAAAAAATGTAATAAGGAGGTCGAGATATACCAGTGGTACCTGAATGTTGGAGCTGGGGGCCCTGGTGCTGGTGGTAATGGCCTAGGTTCTGGTTTGCTTGGTCCTTGAAGTGGTTGTGGAGCTAAAAAAGGTGTCGAACCACCTGGATGTCCAGGATGGTGTAGTCCGAGTGGCGGTAATAAATCGTCACCTCGTACCTCTACTCTCCATTCTGCCTTTTGCATCGGCCGTTCAAAGTAACTATGAACAAACCGTCTACACAATAAAAGTTTAACTCAGCTCAGTCTGTAATATCACTCTCCACTTATTAACTGGAGGTAGATACACTCTTTGTAATAGCAGCTTAACAGCTTTAAACCTAATTAATATACTTACTCTGGGGAGATAAGATCTGATTCAGTCTCGTATAACTCTGGTAATCTCTCCAAACCCAAAAATTCCCTACGCATACGATCAATGTCATGCTTCAACGGCTGATAGTCATTGTTATGAATCAATTTTGCAGTTTCTCTCGCTCTGTTACGTGCTTCCTCCGCTTGCTTGATAACTGATTCCATCTAATAAAATATAAACTGTTAGCAACAAAAAAGAAAACCTAATTCCATGTAATTTTATATTGTGTATAATTTTATCCTATCTTGTTTATTTCTCATAAAAAAAAGCAACATAAATTCACCGCATTAATGTCTGCATGTATCTGGCGCAGCTCTTCTACATGTGCCATTTTTTCCTGCATTAACAAATCCATTTCTTGTTTGTATTCTAATAAACATTTCTCTTCTTGCTCGGTCTGTTCCACCTCTTGCAATATTCTTTGTTTCAGTTTCTCCAGTTGAAGAGTTTTCGATCTGGAGAAACGCAAAGAGATTTATAATTAGCAAGTAAATTTTACGTGTAATAATACATATCTAAAAAACTATTATATATATATTACCTAATGTCCTTTAAAGCTTCTAGCTTTGCAAAAATTACTGTTGTCTCAGGCATTGACATTTCGGAGAGAAACTGATTTCTATTATTTATCGCTATATATATTCTGCAAAATTTTAATTGTATAATTTTCTTAACTCGTTGAACTCTGCATATTCCCTATCGCAGCAATTAGTGCAAAAGAAATGTATGCATATGACAGGAATCTTATGTAAAATTACAAAAACTGTGTAGATGTAAAACTGATGTAAACCCTAGCGTATCGGATGATTTTTACAAAACGATTTGACAGATTTAATTTGACAGGGTATCATAAAAACACAGCGTACGCGTTTCATTAATTGTTTTTTCATCTACCCGCGTAAGATAGCGAACTTGGAATCTCTTCATCGAGATGAACGCGAGATGCGCCATCTGGGATGCTGGATCTTGTAATCTTGACAGGCGCTTTGATTCAAAATTTTTTTCTCAACTTTTTCGCTCAATATCCTAATCTGGCAGCACGTATACGCGAGATAGGAAAAATCATTCCACTTTATTTATAGAAAAATTATAGTATAATTACTAAAAGATGCAAAGAAACAAGGTTCATCGTGTATGTAACATTTTTTCTTTTTATTTTTCTCTCAAACGCGTTTCAGACAAAGTTTTGAAGCCTTTTCGATTGACCAATCAGAGCGAAGAAATCTTTACCCCTTCCATTTTAATTGGTGAACGAAACACGATTCGAAACTTTCGCAGCATCCAACGAAACGCTTCCAAGCGCTCAACATTCTTTATCTCGATTGGTCCATTAAACACTTTAAGGTGTGTGAAAACGGAGTGCACCCCAAATAACTATACATAAAATTGACAAGCGAGAGAGGTGCAGAGGTCGCGTTGGGCAGCGCGTGCGTGTGACAGGCAGCGGATTGCGCATGCATGCTTTGTATCGGCTTTGGAGGGGCGTAGAAAGGAGGCCATATTGTACAGTTGAATTGAAAGAACGAAAATAATTGTATCGGCCGTTGCGTTCGCTCGCGTCCGCGCACCGCCCTTGGATTCCCTCTAATTTTGTCTCGTATCGTTTTGCGCGACGGCCACGTTCGCCCGTAGTCGCGTGCCGCGACAGCTGACACGAGAGCAACGTACGGGAGCTAATCGCGGCTCCTGTGTGGTCTCCTGTCTCTTTGTATATAAGCTATACGCACCGCGGAGTAGTACGGTTCCGACAACCCTAGGGATACTCAACTTGTCGGCTTGTTGAAAGGTGCTTGTTGCTTACTGCGATCGAGATGGGCACTCGGGACGACGAGTACGATTATTTATTTAAAGGTAAATCTCATCGCGCTTTCCTATCTCGCTATCTCCATGTATACATTCGTGAGAATGCTTCCCGACTCCCATCGGTCCCCATTTCCGCCGTGGTAATGTTCATACGTCGTACGTCACTTTGCACGGACGTAAACGACGGTATGTCGTTACGATGACATCAGAGGCGATGACCCATCGTCGCGCGAAAAGGCTACTCCTCTCGCGACCATATCTCGCGTCACGTCAGCGACTTTTTTTTTTTTTTTTTTATAAACATCCGAAAACTCCCCGATTTATATGCATTACGCATGTAATTTTGACGACCGCGCGCGATATACATGTGTGTATCGAATATACACGATGTATGATGCATGTCCACGGTATCTGTTTCCTCGTACGTGTACATGTGTGTATGTGTGTGTGTGTGTATGATGTGTGTACCGTGTGATACATATGAAATTTTTTTCGACCTTGTCATTCTACAAAGCCCCGCGTTTTCGGAAGTCACAAAAGAGAGAGGAAGAAAATAGAGAGAAAATTACCATAAACACTATTGTCAGTTCTTATCAATTGTTGCATTTTTTTGAATTTTTTTTCTCTTAATTCTTCACAATTAACGTAAATTAGTTTTTTCACTCTTTGCAAGCATAGATTTTCATTTGATAATTCAATATTACTACATCTTACTTTTATTAGCTTCTTGACCCTTGACTTGATATAGATATAATCATGTACATTTAAATCTATCACTGTCATGATCTGAAAGCATACAGCGTCATACCATGTATGTAGATTGAATTAATCATATTCTTCTTGGTATTTATGAGCATTTTTGAAATACTATTTATGCATACAATTGATTTTATTATATAGCTGAAATTTAAAAATAAAAATGATATAACAAAATTCTATTCTAGATTTCTTTATTCAAAATGAAAGAATGATAAAAATATTATTATTATTATCGTTTCTTATACAACTACATAATCTATATTATTTATGTTTACAAATGTTTACGAGAAATCACACAATAGAATGTGTTGACTTAGCATATCCATATGTGCACACACATACAAATACAACACACACATATTTATAATATTCTTTATATGTATTATATAAAATATTTAAATTTCTAACACTTTTCAAGCATGTGTGAAATGAAGGGAACCAATTATATCTCTGCTTACCACATGTTTTATTTCCTATAGATGATCAAATAATAATAATATACAGAAACAATGCATATACACACACACACACACACACACACACACACACACTAATAATATAACCACGATATGGCACTGATTCACTAATTCATGACTTTTTCAGCTTTATAGAAAGAAGAAAAGTATATTGTGTTGTATATATTTATCAATTGTTATTTTCAAAGTCATTAAACTTTTGTACCTATCATGTAAAAATCTGAATGTTGATTTTAATTATAAAATTGAATCTCCAAGAACTTTTTGATAATAATATTTGTTTTACTTATAATTTTCACATTATTAAATTAAATAACAGCTTAATTTATAAAAAGTAATAAAATAAAACCTTTTTGTTTTATAATATATAATTTATATGTACTACCACTATAAAATTGTAATTTTGATTACATATTTTTTCCCTTTTTATGATAATGTATAATAATCTATCATTTTGAATGATCAATATCTAGATAGTTATCATAATGATAGCAATTATGTTTATACAGTGGCTTTTTATAAGTATAAAAAGAATAATTTTTTTCTCTTAATGCATAAATTGATATATTTAAAGTAACAAAATATTTAAAATAATTATTACTAAAATTCCTTAAGTAATTATTACTAAATTACTAAAATAATTATCACAAAAAATATGTTTTCTGTTTCTAGATTATTACATAAGATTATTATAAAATATGTTTAATTTGAATTGTTTATTCAATTCTCTCTGTATTTTCAGTTGTTCTTATTGGAGATTCTGGAGTAGGGAAAAGTAATCTTTTATCCCGATTTACGAGAAATGAATTCAACTTGGAATCAAAGTCTACTATCGGAGTCGAATTTGCAACGCGCAGTATACAAGTAGATGGTAAAACTATTAAAGCTCAAATTTGGGATACAGCTGGGCAAGAGCGCTATCGTGCGATCACTTCTGCGTAAGTTTAAATTTCCATTTTCTGTGTCATATTTAAAAAAATCTAAAAAAATGACAATAATATATTATAACAAAATATTTTAAGTAATGTCATGATATAATGACTATGCAATTGTGCAAGTCATAATATTTAACATATTGCTATAGAAAGATTGATAGATTGCAAAAATAAAAAAACAGTAAAGTAAAATTAAATGATAAAATAATTAATTTTTAAAATTAAATAATAAAATGTTAATATTAGTATTGATTTTTTATAATAACAATAAAATTTTGTAGATTTATATTATTTATTATTATATTTAAATTTTTGTTAAGTATTTTTTTCAATTAAGTTCTAACAATAAAATTTATAACAATTCAATTAAATTCTTCACTGTAAATTAAAATTTGTTATTTATATTATAAAGAACTTAATTTACCAAAATTGTTTTTAATACACATTAATGAATTTTATAAATATATAATTTCTCATCCAATTAAAATATCGCTTATATTTAGAAAAAAATAAAACTGAAAATAAAAACTTTATTTCATTGAAATTAGCTCGATATTTATTATATAATTTTTTATTTATTTTTATATTATAAATATGACATGAATATATATATTAATAATCTTCTTCGAATTATTAGATACTATCGCGGAGCAGTTGGTGCACTACTTGTGTACGATATTGCGAAACACCTGACGTATGAAAATGTGGAAAGATGGTTACGAGAATTACGGGACCACGCTGATCAGAATATTGTGATCATGTTAGTGGGAAATAAGTCAGATTTAAGGCATCTGCGTGCTGTTCCAACTGACGAGGCTAAAGCGTTTGCTGAGAGGAATGGCTTGTCTTTCATTGAAACATCTGCTTTAGATTCTACTAATGTTGAGACAGCGTTTCAAAATATATTAACAGGTAATATATTTTAAGATCTTGTTCGTGATATTCATAGATATTATATAGAGTATACATTGAATTGATTGTTGAATATAGGGAACATTACATATCAATTATCATATACTTTCAATCTATCAGTTTTGCATATCTGTGCTGTGTTTTATATATGTATTTTTTTTCCTATAGAATTCAGAATTTTCTTCATTTTTATCACTACATGAAATGTATTTTCTAAATTGTAAAATTTTTTTTATCTAATTAACAAATTTAAGATAATACAATTTTATACCATATTTTCATAACATAAATTTTACATGTTAACAAAATTATTTAACTTCACACAAATACTTTTAATTTTTTAAGAGTGCAAATTATACTATTCAAATAAAATTAAAACTATATATGTATATATATATATATATATATATATATATATATATACATATACATATACATATACATATATATAGTTTTATATATATCATTTTTGCGTTTGTTTTTGCAGAAATATACAGAATCGTATCGCAAAAGCAGATACGAGACCCACCTGAAGGTGATACAATCCGGCCACAGAACGTAGAACAAATTGAAGTCAAACCAACAATGAATGCTGAGGGAATGCGTAAGCAGTGCTGCCAGTGACTCACCTTGTTGCTTAAAATGTGTGTACACGCAAATACAGTATGAATATCACGGAAGTACAGTTGAATAATATATAATTTTTAACGAAAAAAGATTTCGTTTATGATGCAAACAGTTTTTGGGATGATTATTTTGTATGATAGGATAGATTTACTATAAGAAAACACTGGTTAGTTTATTGTAAATGTTAACTTGATTGTAAATTGAGTTAATTTTAACATATATCAAAATTAAATATTGCTAAAGATACTTCTATCATGTTCCTTTCATTCCAATAATTTGTATTCTATATGTTTGTTAAGCCATATTTCGATAACAAAATATTGAACTTTTATCTCTTGTTCTATTATATATGTATACTATAAAGACTTACACGTTTAATTTTTTAGTAAGAAGATACTTTAAATATTTAAAATTATTATTTATTGCAGAGAATATATTATGTGATTTATTCAGGGTGTTTCAAAATCATTGGACAAGTCTTCTTATTCGTATAATTTATTTCTAATTTGGAATCAATATTTTTGCAACAAAAATATATCAAAGTAATAATAATTTTAACTAATTAGAGATTTAAAGTGAGGACTTTCTATGAATTTTTATCATGAAATTTCAAGAAAACAAATGAATATTGAAATCATATTCTACAATTAATATTAAATGGTTTTTAATAGAATTTTAATATGAGATTTAAATGTAAAAACATATACAAAATGTTGATTGAAAATTTAAATATTGTGATAATTTTTTCGTTAAGAAAAGATCGATTTTTGAATTGATCAAAGTATTTCTGTTGAAAAGGAAACATCCAATGGTTTTGGATATCTTGTATAATTAGATCAAGTGCTATGTAACAAGATTTTTTAGCAAAGCAGTAAAAATAGAAATTTATGTCCAATAAATATGTATTACACTGAGAACGCATTACAAATAATCTAGAATAAAAAGTATAGCCCATCAATATAAATTTTGAATAATATAAAAATGGCTTTCATATACACACACACACACATTCACACACACACACACACACATATATATATATATAAATTTTAAAATATCTAACTAAAATATGCTAAATTAATTTTGCATTTTTTATGTGATTATAGCAATATATATTCCAACATATTAATATTTATTGCATATATTGAGTAATGTATAAACGAATATATAATATTTTCTTTCTTTTTAACATTTATTAACATTTTCTTTGGTTTGCTAATTTTAGGAATCGTATTTAATAATTGGCACAAAATAATTTTAATTCTCTTTTATAATTTATTTAGAAATTGTAAAGTAGAGAATTTCAATGAAAATTGATATTGAATATATATATAGATGAAATAATTAATTTAATTATTATTAATACATGAGTTTTTCTATTTAAAATTTCTTCTAAATGGATCTTGAAGTTCTATCATGCTCATGTAAAATACTGGATCATGTTAACTCTTAAGGATTTATAATCTTATTGATATAATACATACACCATTTTTCTTTTGGATTACTTGTACTTGAATAGAGAGTACATTAACACATCTAAAATATGTTTGAAGAAAGCAACATGAAAAAGGTATGTTAATGAGTATTAAAGCCAATAATAACACAGAGTATTATTTATATGTATCAGTTAATTATATATTTCTGATACATTTACTTCTATTTATAATGCCATCTTTATTATATCTTTATATTATTTCTAAATAAATATAGAATAAGTGAAAACTATGTCAAACTGTTAATTATCATTTACTTTAAACACTTCACTTTAAATACATTTACTATTTAGAGTTTAAGTGCTATACCAATTCCATAAAGGACTATTTGATTTTATTTTACAGAAGCAGTCATATGGAGGAGGGAAAAGTGGAAATACTAGCTGATGGTAGATATAACAGGTGTATAACAGAACAAGAGTTAAGACTATATGCGCAAGCATGTAATCTCGTATGCTAGAAGAGGTTTTATTCTACCATCCTTGCGAGAGAGAGGACATTCAATCGATTCATATGAGAGTATGCATTATTCGTGGAAATAATCAAGTAAGGATAAACGTGAAAAAATTGTATAATGCTACAAGCACGAATATATGCGTTTCAATCTTTATCCGCGAAAATGATCATCTTTACTCTCTCTCTCTCTCTCTCTCTCTCTCTCTTTGTCTCTCTATCTGTCACGATATAAATTATGTTATAATAAATGTTGTATTACTGCTTCTTTGTAATACATATATATATATATATATATATATAAATGATTCTTCTTAACGCGTAGTATGATTGTGAGTATGTGAACAGTTTATGGTCGTATATGCAATGAAATATCATGAATAAGTACTTTATCACATGCACTGCATAGAAAAAACAAATACTATATAAATAACGGTCTTACACGACGTGATGATAAAAAGGCAAGGTGTGAAAACAGATTGTTTTTTCTTGTTGCTCACTCTCGGCTCTTCGTAAATAATGATATACTAGTCTGTATAAGCTTCTTGGGCACTATATGCTTCGGGATTATTTTATTTTTACACGGAGCTTTTCACTCCAGACTTCTTACCGGAAAAACTGTACAAGAAAACGCGGTTATAAATGAAGCTGTATAGTAGGCATTTTTCAAAATCTTGCTTTCTGTGTGGCTATACTGTAATACGTTATTGTCTCACACACGAGCTTGTATCCGAAATAAAATAAAGAGAGTGAGTAAAAATGTTAACAAATCCAGATGTCTACTTCTCGATGGAATATGTAAAAGATATCGATGGTTTATAAAAAAAATTGTCACTTATATAACAATAATCTTTAGGAAGATTATTAAGAACAAGCAAGATTAATAAAAGATAATTATAGCATCGTGCGTGCGTTTAATTTGATTTATAATATGTATAATTTATATTATCATGAATTATGTATATATATGTATATATGTGTATATATGCATATATACATATGTATATCTTCATTGTAAGAAATGAGAAATAATGTGTTGTTTCTCGAAGCAATCTTAAAGATGATAAGATAATCACAAATATAATTACTATTTGATATAGCAGGCTTATTACTTTATTATGGACTGTAACTCAAAACTGTAATGTGTACAAGCAATGTCAAAGTGACCATAGTTTTCTACAGACATCTTTTGATTTATTCTGTATCCTTAGGCTATACAAACTACAGAATACTTAGGGAAAGCAAATTTCAATCTCCTTTATACACTAAGTAGAATAAATTTATACAGTTGAAAAATGATTTAAATATTATAAGATGGTTTCATTCTCAGTTAAATACACACAGAAGGGATATTATGTCTACAATAATATATATAGATTATTATTAATAATGCCTTGTGTATTTCGTTATTTTATTAATAAAATATCAAATTTGCTTTTAAGACACATGTTGTAATATGTGTATCCACAAATGCTTATAAGTTGTGTAATTATTATTTTTACATTGTGACATTTTACATGATAGAATTAATGCTCCTTACAAAAAATAAAGTCATATGTGTATACATCAATAATTTATATTTTACAAAGCTGATTGCAGTAGATAAAATTTATGAAATATAACTTATTATTAAATAATGTAATATTTTATCTTATGATACTAATAATTACATAAAATTATTTAATCATAATATATAGAATGTTCTATATATAATTCTTTGATTTATTAGAATATATTTTAACAAAAGAGCAAAACTTATTTTTTAATTTTTAATACATAACCAATGTGGAATTTATGTAAACCAATGTGGAATACCCACAAATATTATACATAATATAATGGACTATTTTATTATAATACTATAATATATAGATAGTAAAAATATTTAAATTTATATTCAAAGATTAAGGATATAAATAATATAATAAAAAAACTATTACTTACTTCAAAAAACTTATGAAGGTGCAGGTAAAGATGCTGGCTCCAGACGAATAGTATTTTTCTGTGAATTAGCATGATTCTTCTGTCGCCATTCAATCCATCGCAATAATTCTGGATTTTGAGAGGTATCATTAAGATCATTCCGAGCTTCTAACTGTTGATAATATGCTTCTCGAAGTAGTCGAAAGGTTTGTACATTTTTGTATGGCAACTGTGTCATAGGATCTAGATATTTCGCAGGTAACCTATACATTTATCAAACAAATTTTTAATTTCTCAAGATTAATCTTGATATAATAATTCTTACTTGATTAAGTATAATTTAAAAAATGCAAGACTATAATGCGTCGTCTAAAATGGCAGCAAGCAGTACAGAGTACAGAGTAAGCAGTAAGAAATGGGATTTATTCATTTCGTTACTCCCGATCAAATGATCGAATCCCATTTCGTACTGCTTACTGCTTACTCTGTACTGTTTGTTGCCATTGTAGACGACGGATAATATTATGTATAATTTTAAATATGAAAATAAATTTAAGTAGTTTAAGTAGCATTTTTTTACCGTGTAATTGCACAAAGAGATTTTAATGGAGGCCTTTGTTGCGTGGGTTTTTTAAACACATCCAAGAATGACTGTTCGTTTTCAAAAGTAATAAATGTGCGTTCATAAAACGTTCCAGTTTCTTCGGCATGGATATCTTTTTCTTTAGTAGAAGTAGGTGGAGCAATATTTACAGATTCCTCCTTATTATCTCTTCCATCTGCTTTTGATTCTGTTCCACTAGAAAATCAGATTTATTTAGTTAGATAAATGAATATTTGAATAAAATATTAATTATTTAATATTTGAAGCCTATATTTAGCCTATTTTTTATGCATTCTTATATTTTATTACTATTATAAACAAATTTAGAGATATATATATATATATATACCTTCCTTCTTTTAAGGAGTTGTCAGAACCTGTGTTAGAGACTGTATTTACATTCTTCTCATCATCACATTCCACATTGATTTTTTCGTCCTCATTTACACACGTTTCGGATAATACCATGACTGGCATAGACAATGACTGATACCTAATCATTGTTCCAACATGTGGCTTTCTCACAGACCTAGTAGTCTTTTTTTCACTTTCTAATTTTTGATACTTTTCTACAATATATATAATTCAAGATTTAGAATGTTATATATTTTTTTTTTTTCAAAAACACAATTCTTAATAATGTGATATATTTTCCTTTCCTTCATTCCATAATTTTTCAGAAAGGAATATATTTCGTAAGCTAATGTTAATTATTTGCAATCTTCCGTTTAATTTGTTCTTTAATTTTACTCAGAAAATGCTTAAATAAATTATTTAACACTTGTACTTAAATTATATATACCTAACGATTTCATGTTAATTTCTTCTGTTTGCAAGGCTTCTTCTAATAATTCTTCCTGTGTTGGTTTCCATGTATTATGTCTTATAACTTTTATTTTTCGCCTTTGATCTTGATTTCTTTCACGCAAGCGTTTTTGTGTAGCTGCTGACTTTGCCGCGGTAGAACGGCGTATTGATTTTCTTTCTGCACAAAATAATATGTTGAATGTTCTAGGAAGAAACATTTATTCTAAAATGTTTATTACCTATACTATCCAAAGTTTTATCTTGTTTTGATTGTCTAATTCTCTTTTCTCTAGGTGTTGATTGAGTATGTAATGTAGTAGGTTTAGGTTCTTTATAAGCTTTCGTTACTAATCTACGTTTCTTTTTTGGCCCCTCTTGCTCAGTATCAGAAACTGGCTCATCATTCTCATCAATACTAAAATCTGAATCCACCTCATCTTCTGCCTCGTCTTCTTCCCTAAAATTTAAATGTTTATATAATTTGTTATAAATCTTTTCATATCATAAATGTTATAAATGTAATCACAAACATGTAATCGTTATCTTGCTCTACTTCATCAAAACCACCATATGTAGTTTTGTAGAAATCATCTTCCTCTTCTTCATTTAACAATCTTGCCATTTTATTGCCAGCATTTGTACGCCTTTCTCTTGTCGCAGCCATGGCTATGAGACTTTCTGAGTTATAATTCTTGATACAATTAATAAGAATTCTTATTGTTGATAAAGCATTTCACTTATACACTTGTCAAGCATGTAAATATTTTTTTTATAGAGCCTCTAATGTGAGGAAGTTATTTTGCATGCAAGTATATACAGGTTAGGTTAGAATATTGTTATGAGATCTTTAGAATGCTATGTTTAATCTTCTTAGTAAATATATTATATATTTACATACAAAACAAATTGCATTACATGTCATATATTGAAAAACTAATGAATTATATTTTATACATTGATAGCTTATCTTTCATCTAACAACTCACATACAAACTAACATTTTTCTCTTTTGCATGTGTTTGAATCATCTTTTTTGTAAGAACATGTGTTCGAAAATCTACTCATCGGAACAGAGGTTAACTGTTTGGTTGGCCAATCAAAAGGATCAAAGATTTCTATGTTTTGATTGGTCAGCTCCTTTACTCGATAAATCGATTTTTGAACACAACCATGGTTGTAACAATAATCCAAGCTCCAAACTGAATTTTTTTCGTGTATTACATGTAGAAGAGACTTGATCCTGAATAAATTGGAGCATTGAGATTGAATTATAAATTGTTTGAAATAAGAGCAAAAAAGGAAACAATTTTATATTGTGCAACTTACATATATTATTTACACATTTGTATATGTAAATAACTTACATATGTATGTAAATCTATATATAGATTTTGCTGTCTTATGTATATATAACATAATATTATATAATAGTAATGTATCAAAAAATTTGCATGTTTCTATCAAATATATAACATTTGTAATATAATTTAGATTCACATATATAATTGTAAATCTAATATATTTACTATATGTAAATAACTATATAAGAATTAAAGAAATAAAAAATAAGAAATGAAAAATTATAGTATCTATATAAATATTAAATTTACAAATATTCTATGATACAAAATTAGATTTGGTATAGTTATGTACATACTAATTGCATACTCTACATATATAATACAACTTAATCTGATTTATATTCCGACATGTATTATTAGCTGATCGAATTAATAAGTTCTGTCATTTCAATAATATTATAGTTAAAATCAACAATGATTTAAACAATATGTATATTCAATTAGTATGTGTTACGTAATCTTAGAATGTCTTATCTTTATAATGTTTCTTAAAGATGTTTATCTCTTATGTTCATTCTCTCTTATCAGTATTATATTTCACTTTTACAAGAGCAGCAACGCGCCATCTCATAAAACTTTAATCATCAAGGTGACCGAGTCAAATAAGCTGATAGTAACTGGTCCAATTATGTCAACTGTAGAAGAAATTTTAGAGAAATATATACCAGAAAAGGAATTGGATGAAGTAAAACGCATTTTGTATGGACGTACATTATTGTAAGAACTTTCATATTTTATAAAAGTATAAAAAAATATTTAATTTAAAATTCTTAAGAAAATATATTAATAATTTTATATATTTAAAAAAATGAGTCAAGTAAAATTAAATTTATATTAGTGTATAGTGTATAGCATAGTTTTTTCTTTATCACTAATTATTGTATAAATTAAGAATACATTTATACCAAATGTTGTTAGACCATTATGTGATAAATGGGAAAAAGAAGAATTTGAAGTACAAGGATGGAGGATGAATAGTGAGATCGTAGAGGAGCTTCGTCCTCCACGTTTAGTTCGTGTCGCACTGATACAACATAAGATTGCATTACCAGCAACGCAGTCCATTCTAGACCAACGAGATGCGATACATAGGAAAATTGCATCATATATCACAACAGCAGCTCAATACAAGGTTCAGATTTTATGTCTCCAAGAAGCATGGAGTATGTGAGAGCAATAATTTCATTATATGCATATTACCATAAATTATAAACTGGTGTAGTAATCAATGTGGGAAATAATTGCAGATATGCCATTCGCATTTTGTACAAGAGAAAAGTATCCGTGGTGCGAATTTGCAGAGGAAGCTGAGACTGGTCCTACGACCATGTTTCTGTCTAAATTTGCTAAAGAGCATAACATGGTAATAATATCGCCGATTTTAGAAAGAGACTCTGCTGATGGAGATACTATCTGGAATACCTGTGTGGTGATTAACACGGACGGTAAAGTCCTTGGGAAACATAGGAAGAATCATATTCCTCGTATCGGGGATTTTAACGAGTCCACTTATTATATGGAAGGCAATACAGGGCATCCAGTTTTTAATACACCTTATGGACGCATCGCAATTAACATATGTTACGGACGACATCATCCATTGAATTGGTTGATGTTTGGTTTGAATGGAGCAGAAGTAAGAATCACAAGTTCTTGCTTTATAAAATGTTTATAGCTATTCATAATTTTGCAAATTTTATAATATTCAGAGATATCTAAAAATTTATCAATAAATAATTATTCATCTATATTTATATTTTTAGATTGTTTTTAATCCATCGGCAACCGTCCAAGGATTATCCGAACACTTGTGGCCAATTGAAGCAAGATGCGCCGCTATAGCGAATAGTTACTATACTTGCGCTATCAATCGCGTGGGTACCGAGATTTTCGATCATGAATTTACATCTGGTGATGGGAAACCAGCACATAAAGATTTTGGATATTTCTATGGCTCTAGTTATATTACTGCTCCTGATGGAACACGTACTCCAGGTTTAAGTCGGCACAAAGACGGACTTTTGATTGGAGAATTGGACTTAAATCTATGTCGACAAACGAAAGACATATGGGGATTTAGAGTGAGTATTTTATAAAATTATTAATAATTGTATGTGCAGGATAATTTACAAAGGACAATGAGTAAAACCGATTTCTGTTTCACAAGTGTAACATAAGTCCTACATGTTTTTTTATAATTTTTGAACTGCTACAAAGAGGTATCGAAAATAGTTATTTTGATCTCTTTGAGACGAATTTTATCAAAGATTGAGACAAATAAAACTGATATCATCAAATTCAGACTCTAAAAATATGTATAATAAACATTACACTTGTCAGATAAAAAGAAATCAGTCTATTTCACTTATCATCCTTACGAGTTCTGTATAATTTAATAATATTGTAACCATCTTACATACATAGCAAATCATAATAGAATTAGTTTAAGTATAATAAAAATATCCATTTTTAATTTGATCGAAAAAATTAATTAAAATATCTTATGAAATCTATTCTCTACAAAGAAAGTTTGCAAACTTTAAATTATAATATACAAATAAAAAAAATTACATAAATTTTATGTTAATTTTAGATGACACAAAGACTCGATATGTATGCTAAAGAACTTGCTGAATTTACAAAGCAGAAATGAGATTTAAGGTATTTACAGAATATTTATATCATCTCTAATTCTATAAAGTTTGTTATGATAGTTCAATTATGTATTTTGTATTGCAGAAACCATCTAAGAGAGAGGTATTCATCTAAGGATATGAACTTATCTATCAATATATTGATTAATTTCATAATCTATAAAGTTATATTTTTCTACAATGTCACGATTTATTCATTGTATATATTAAGTTATATTTTGTATACATAAATCGTATAATTTATATGATTACACGTTATAATTTTATATATATATGTATATATATATATAAATCGTACAAAAAGTGAATTGTCAGATTTAATAGAAATATATTTTGTGAAGATATTTTATAGTACATATTTTTACCTCAACATCCAATTAAATGAACTTTGCAAACTGTACATCACTCGAATAATTAATAATCACTTTAGCAAATAATTCATCACTTACTTATATAAAATTACATAATAATGTTTCATACAGTTTTAATATCTAACATATGTCTTTTCTACTTTCTTTTTCGTGAAATTAAATGAATATAACATATAGTGTTTTTAACATATAATATACTATTAATATTGAAAAGAAATTAATTTACTAAATTAAAAGAATTTATATATAAAAGACACTACATATATATTATATATAATATATTATAATATATAATATATATGTAGTGTCTTTTATATGTAAATTCTTTTAATTTAGTAAATTAATTTCTTTTCAATATTATAAAAATTTTTTTAAAATCTTGTACATATTTGTCTATGAACATGTTCAAATATAAATGTATCCAATGTGTGTCAAATGTAAATTTATATATACATATAAATTTTATAAATTAAATTTTTTTCATATTGTACATATTTTTAAAAAATTTTGTACATATTTCTCTATGAAAATTTCATTGGTCATTAATATAATAAATTTTTAATAACATATTAACATATTAATTTATTATTAATATGTTAGATATTAATATCTATTGTATTTAAATTATATCTTTTTAAATATTTACATACACACAGCTATTCTAATTACATATTTTATATTGTACTTACAGAATTTATGTATTTGAAACATTATCCAACACAGCAGTTTGTGTTTGTTTGCGATAATGTAAAGCATCTTGATAAGCTTTCTTTACAGCTTTTCTATCTGTAGCTTTACGTGATTCAATTAACTTTGCTTCATCTACTTCCTGTGATACTCCAAGTTTTTCTAATTTTTCACCTGGCAGCCATTGCCTGAAAAGTTTGATACTATTAACTAAATCGAATATTTTTACTCTATTCATTATATAAATGTGGTCTATCTGAAGATATTAAACTTGAAACGGAAAATTGTAAACTTTGTTTATTATCTAAAATTTTTGATATTTTATGAAGCAAATATATATTTAATATATGTATAGAATAAATAGTGCAAATATATATTTGCTTAATGAAATATCAAAAATTTTGGATAATTATACAACATAGTTTACATTTTTCTATTTCAAGATTATGTTTTTATAATTATTAATTTTATTGTACTAGGTACAGAATCTTTGACAATAAATATATTTGACGAAAATAAATAGATAAATATTGATAATTGAAATAATTCCTTTCAAGATTCAATTGGATACTCTATTCTTTCTTAACTTTTAAAATTGTATCTTGATAATTATGCATTAAATCAAAATTTTTGTCAAGGTTTTTCTAAAAAAAATTATAAATAACATTTTTATCATCTATGTATGCCTTTGCATAATTCGACAAATTTTTTTTCTACTTAATTGATTATAAGAAACTACTTATATTTCAATATTTTTATTAGGAATGTATATTAAATAAAATATATTATCAAACATTCTATATAGTATTCTTATATTAAAAATTAAAAATGATTACCATGTGCGTTTTGTGTCAAAAAAAAGCACAAGAAAAACTGGTTCTTTGTAATTGTCAGCAAGCGCCAAAACATCATCAGGTGGTGCAGGAATCGGTACTCCTTTATGTATAGTGCCCCGGGGTGTATTAGGATCAATGATCAGAGCTGGATACCAAGGATATCCACGACATTTAGCCCACACGAGTTGCAGAGCTTCTAGGCCATTATTAGTGCTCGTTTGCTTGTTTTCGTTTTCCTTCTTCGTATCAGTAATTTCTTGTCGTTGTTTCTCTTCTTCTGGATCGGGAGTAGTAGATCTACTCGTGGGACAGCTACTGCAACTTGATGATTGACTTTCCCCTTCACCTATATCACTATCCATTGTTCCACTCCTAGAAATATTAATATTAATATCGAGTCATAAAATTAACAAATATATTAATTACGTACCTATATACTTTAAAACTATCACTTTGTTTCTTTTTGTCATCTTCCGAAAGAAACATTTGTCCGCTTTTAGCATTTCGTGCTCTAGCTTTACGCGTGAACAATACCGCTGTTCTCCTATTTACACCTCCGCCGACCTCTTTCTCGTTAGATTGTGATTCCGTTTCCACGCGACTACGACTAGATCTTTCTCTTTTTCTAGACTTAGAACCAACTTGTTCGGATTCAATAACTGGCTCGAGTTCAGGATAATCTTTGCGAGCCTGATCTATCAAGGTTCCACCCTGCTCTTTCATTTTCATTCCTGCCCGATAAAACATAGTATCTTTACGATTATATTCCAAACAGTTGCTCACCATCAAATTAAAGTCAGTTTCAAAAGCGGCGATAGAATCGTATTCTTGTCTCTCTAATTTTGCCTGTAAAAAAATAATGTGATACAATTATAAATTATATTTTTAATGGCCTTGATAAATTTATATTTTAGAAAGTAATTTTACACACTTATAAATATAGCTATAAATGTAATGTAAAATAATTCTGATAATTACCTGCATAGTAGAGAGATCCATAGGATGCGATACTATTTCGAGATAATCTGGAACTTCTTTGGTGTTGACTGGTTGTCCAAATACGTCGTTTACATCTTTCGCTTTTATAGCTTCTAATAATGTACGCAAAACACTCTCCAATGGCCGCAATTCGAACCATAAACATTTTTCCTTTCTGTAATCATTTTTTTGAAAATGATATATTTCATGATGTAAATATTAATAAAATACTAATTAAAAATTTAAGTTTATTTTAAAATTTATAGTTTATTTTGAAATTTAAACATTAAATTTTTAAATAATAGTAGACAAATAGTAAATAGTAAATTTTTAAATAGTAGGCTTTTATAATTTATATGCAAATTTATAATTTCTATAATTATTTAATTAAAAAATATTAATGTTGACTGCCATTTAATAAGTACAATTTGTACGTCAAGTACTTACACTTTGAATAATTCTTTCTTTAATTTTTCACGCTTTCGAACTAATTCACACAATAATCGTGCACGTTCCAAGTCTTGACGTAAACATTGCCAATATTTAAGCTGACGATATAATTCTTCTCGTAATTCACTATCATGCGTGGGGGAAGAAGAATGTTCGCTGAGCGGTGGCGGTCTGGACTGTGGATGAGAACTTTGCAGTCTTCTAAGAAGCGGGACACCATTCCTGTATTGTCGCTTTAATGTCCAATAAGCAATGAGACGTTGTATTAGTTGACTCCTCTTTGGTATTCCTTCAGCTAAACTGATTGAGAAATTTAATACATTAAAATATTGCTTTGTATTACACAAATTCTATTTAATTACAGATCCATCTCACTTTTTATATAAATATAATAATAATTTTTATTATTATTATTACCTAGCTATTTCTCTGATTCTCTCAGGTGGTATAGTAGGAATAGAAATAACGGGGGCTGACGAACTTTTCTTGTTAGCTATCGCTCTCCTTCTCGCGTCCACAGGATTTGTAGAAGGTTGATAATCGACAGGTGTATGTGTTTCACAATAAGCTGTCTTTTGTACTAACATTGGTTCACCATTGGCAGGTTGCACTGTTCTCATACGCATACACAGACCTGCCTGCTGGGCACAAGTTACATGAAATGCTGCATAGCAGTTGCTCTTATGACACTGAATGCACGCGCCTGCCCCTCTGCGTTTGCATACACAGCACGTGAGTTTCCAACGAGCCTGTGGGATACTCTCTATGCTGTCAATAGGTTCCAGAAATACAGTATTAGCAAATCTAACTTCTGGTATCCATAAAGCGCATACTACATGAGCCCATGTCGCGGTACGATCGGTCTGTTTGAAAGCGCCGCCTCTATTCGGACATAGAACACAGTCCACGGCCCTAGATGGACTCTGCAGACATCTTCTACACAACCATTGTCCTTCAGGTATATATGGTACACCGTAACAATCTTGATGGACGGCAAGATTACACATATCGCAAAACAAGATTGCATTACTATTTTGACATTCTCCATCCATACAGATACAACAGACGGCGTCCTCGTCTGCAGCAATGCCACCTCCGCCATTACTTTGTTGCTGAAAATATGACTCCTTTTCTAATCTGTCCATCAATAATTCAAATGTATCAGGTTCCAATGCAGGTGTTAATCCAGAGGCAAGTCTTCTTTCATTCACAATAGAAAGCCATGCAGTATCTTCCTCATCTAGATCATATTCCACTTCTCCTACATCAAAATAATAATGTTATTTTTGGAATAATATAAATAACAACAGGATATTATAATACATAGAAAACCTAATTTAATATTGTTATAAGATTTTAACATAAGATATTACAATTAAGAGAGATTTTATAACAATATATCAATTACAAGTTATAAATTTGATATAAAGATTATATATATATATATATATATATATATATATATGAGATTTTAATAAATATTAAAGTAAAACTTAAGTATATATATAATGATAAATAATATATTGTAATATATACTATACATAATAATTATAAACACTTTAATATCATAGAACTATCATATCAATTAATATTATAGAATTGCAATATCACAAAAATTGCGAAATAGTATTTACCATCAAGTTCTTCACCACTGCGTTCCATAAATCTAATGTAAGAATTTGGAAGTGATTCGGCTTCTCCTAATTGATCCTCATAACCTTCTATCTCTTTAACTTTAGCAACAGGTAAAGTGCTAAGAATATTTTTGTCTTCTTTTTCCTTTTCCAATAATGCTGCATTAGTTTTTAAACCTTTTTCATCAAGCATACTTGAATCCATGGAAATTATTGGAATTGCATCTGAGATAGCCAACTTAATTGATTTGTTTCCTTCTTCTCCTATAGGATTTACCTTCAAATATTAAAATATATATTAATATAACTGATTCCATACAAAATACTTATTAAAAATATACATATATACAATTATAAGCATAAAACGTTATTTTACTTATGTTACGCATTGTCATTATAAAATAATGATTGAAATTAACGTAGCTGATATTTTCTAAGTTTAATTCGTTAAAGTTTCCCAAATTATTATTTGCATACACTTTAAAAATCAATTGGACATTGAAACAAATAATATTCAAGAAAAATTATATAATTCAATTTTTGCTACTTGTAGCAAAAAGAAAGTTTTAAAGAGAAGAAGTAATATATTCTTATATAAGATAGAAGTGGGTTTAAATTGAGAACTAAGAAATATTTATTCGTACCAAAACAAACTTCGTTGCTTCTTGACTGCTGAGTGTCTCAGTGTTTGTGGGATTCGTGCTTTCATTAGGTACACCCATTCTATTCCTGCCTTTCTTTTTATTAGACTGTGGCGTATTCATCCTCGTTTTAGCTGTAACAAACCCGTATATCTAACACCTGTATCGTCCACCACACAGTTTGAGAACTGTATGTTGCTTTTCGTGTATTTTTTTTTGTTACACACAAAAGCCAAAAGCAAAAGTCCGGTAGATTGGAGGAGGATGCTGGCCCTATTTCTTTCACAATAACGAGAAAAGCTGAATAATAATATTATTATACGGCAATAATACTATTATTGTAGTCTTGTTTTTCTTTATTGAATTGTTTGTCCATTAAGCGATACCACTTGTTGATAAATAATACAATATTTGAACCAATTTGAACGAACGATTATCGCAAAATAACCGCTAAAAAGCGATATTCGCACTTGACCTAACCTAATCTGACGCGTTTTGTTTGATAATTAATTTGTCCAACATGCTTTGATTGGCTGTCTCTGATCGGATTCTAGATACTTTATAGGCTATATTCCAAAATTCACTGCCAGTACTGTCAGCATATCCTTATTCTTGTTGTTCACCGAATACTAGACAAAGATGACAGTACTGGCAGTGAATTTTGGAACACGTTAGTCAACAACCAATCGGCAATCATTGGACAAATCATTCGCTTGTCCCTAGACATAAGTTACTAGACGCATTTTACGTTTCCTTAGTTGTTGCTCTATATGATTGATCTATTTCGTGATTGTCGTTCGGGCGGATTCGTGGTCATTCGCCCGCATATACGGCACCGAGTGCTACGCTCGGTCGGGGTTATGGAGGGGAGAGTGTAAAGGAGATCTAACTTTACGTCAGTCATCAGCAGTATTCGTATCTGCAACTCTGGCAGGCTGGCAGATCCACTTCCTCGTAACCAGAAGAGTTGGGTGTAAGGAGAATTCTCGTCGTAAATGACGTCGTCATCGTCGTCGTTGCCCTCGTCGTCGTGATCGTCCTATCTCGTAATCTCTATCTCTATCCCTCATCTATCGTTCATCTCGCGTATCGCGCCTATTGTGAAATAGTGTGAAACGCGAAGCGCGAGTTTCGTGAAGCAGATTTATTTGCGAGCGAGGTGACCGAATGTTTCGCTGAGAATTATGTGGAATAGTGACGCAGAATTGGGATCGGTCGCGCGTCAAGTCAGCTGACATATTGCGCCCTGCTACACCGCAACAGCCTTCGGTAAGTGTCGCAATCCCAGTGCTCTCTTTCTCTTTCTCTCTCTCTCTCTCTCTCTCTCTCTCTCTCTCTCTCTCTCTCTCTCTACCCCGCGGCTCTACCTGCGAATCGTCTAATGCGAACTATTTTCGGTCCTCGGAATAGTCGTGAGACACACGGATCCACTTCTCCTCTCCCTCGGGGAACGCACGGTGGTACTCGACGTAATTCCCGATCGGAGCGGAGCGCGAGCTCGATTTCACTCGCGCGTACAGCGTCCGCGAGTTACGTGCGTTCTCAACTCCGATCGGGGAGCTGCGTTCGCGGAACGAACGCGTAGGAATAGGAACGTCGACGTGTTAAGTGACCGCGGAGACAGAGAGTGAGACGGACAAAGGAACGACGCAATTTACATCTAAGTGCGTATTCAAGGATGGAAGCCATCGTGTCCCATCGTCTTGCCACCGTGCGTCCGTCGTCCGTCCCTCGGTGCTCTTTGCATGCGCGTGTGGCTAAGCCTCTCTTTCTTTCTCGCGCGTCCCCCCCTCCCTTCCTTCCTTCCTCCCCTCCCTCATTCCCATCTTGTTCTCTTTTTATATCACTTTTTCTCTGTCTCTTTTCTCCACATAGTCGTCTCTCCTTTTTACTGTCCAACTAGACGATGGCAGCGCTTCGATACGATTCGAATCTTTGTATACTAGACGTCACGAATGCCTGCCTATTCTTTATTAAGCAAGCTTCTTTCGAAGAAGAGCAAGATCTTATCGTATTTAACATATATATATGCTGCATGTATAAATACACACCCATACGCATGCAAGAGATAAAGGTCCAATATATTCTACTAATTTATTTGACATGAAATATTTTTCATCTCTCTCACACAAGATAATTTAAAGTGACATATATCTCAAACATATTAGCTGACCATATTTGTCAAGTAATTTATCAATATTTAGACATGCGATGCGCGTTTTTTATAAAGAATGTCTTCTTCCTTTTCTCTCTCTCTCTCTCTCTCTCTCTCTCTCTCTCTATCATTTATCTGATAACGGGTTTACTGTACGTTTACGCACTCTTACGCTATCCTCCCTCCTCCTTCTCCGAATGTCCGTCGTCGACGTACTTCCCTTCAGGTGTCCCTTCAGGCATTTTTCTCCCACCCTCTCTCCACGCCCTCCCCCGTACGTACCACGTTGTTTACAATCTTTCTTCTGGCCCTCGGCGAGAAATCGCGAATCGCGCCCGTTCCAGCTGCTCCCGAGACACGACTCGCTCGAGACGAAAGCCCACGATCCACGATCGGTGTCGAACGGAACTCTCGCCACCGTATTTTCCAACCGAACAAACGTAGCGCGCTTTCATATGTAACGCGTCTCTGCCGTCGCCTTATCAGGAATAATTTCTCGTATCTATCGCACTTCCTCTGCCGCGTTTCTTCTACGCGTCTTTACCTGACCTGACCTGACCGCTCGCTCTGACCGCCAGCCGTTCGCATCCACGTCATTACACCCTTTGAAGCTCGAGCCTTGTGAAATAAAATTTACCGAAAGAATCGTTCATATATAAACGATGTCGTGTAATAAATGTGCGAGCTCTTTGAGGCAAATCATTTACAAAGTTTATTCTTTTATTCGCTTGAGTTATTAATTATATTTGTGCAAAAAAAACCAGCGATATTTTTTACCGTATCTCAAAAATTATTTCTTTATTCTTGCGTAAGTATTTACAAGTATCGACAGGTTTTAAGAATGATTTTTATTTAGAATAATTAAAATCGACTTTATCGGAATTATGAGATATTTTAAAATTACTATATATCTACGTATATATAACTATAGATAGCGAAGAATTAACTTGAAAAGTAATTATTATTTTAATGACAAGGTGTAGATTGTTGTTTATCTGACGTTAAAAATTATGCTGATGCATTGAGTTCTCAAATGTGAAAATGAATAACGCGATCTATTCTTTTACTTTTGATCGAGTATATATTTTTTAGAAATATTTAATCTGTCAATTATCGAAATATTTAATGTTGAAAATTCAAATCAAAATCAAATTTTTTATAAGGCGTAAAATTTGCCAGGACATTCCACAGTATTACATCAACATCCTGCACAAGTTGTCTATTTTTTTATACACCTAGATTAGAAGGCTCGCCGGACGAGTTTAATAAATGCGCCTCCTTTCCTTGCTGCAAGCTTGCCTTCAGACAAGTATATTCGCATCTTAGTTTACATCGCCGTTAACGTCACTCGCGATGTACTATTTTGCTGTATCTTACAAGTTTTTTTTATAGTCATTGTAACGGATCATCGCGAGCGATAATGAATTCCGCGTCCCCTCCGCGCGCTTTCTATCTATATCTATAGATGTATCAAGATCAATATATTCTTTGTATCTATGATCCAGCTCAACTTACCTATCTTACTTTAATAAGTCTTAATATATATGACCGTTGAATATCAAAGTCTTGTTCACTTCCTCCATTTCTACGCATATTTCGCATATTTCTGTCTCGTGTACAATGCATTACAATATTTTCTATTTCTTTTTCTAAATTTGTAGATTTTAGTCTTTAATTCTTTTGATTTTATTTTATTTCAAACACAAACATTTTTTGTATAACATCTAATAAATAATTTTGTGCATAATATCTTTTTATTGTTGATAAAATATTTTCCATCAATAACAAAGATATTGTTCGATTTTTTTAAACAAAGACTTAAAATGAGTCAAAAGTGATAATCTATATCTCGCAGTAACTATATTGACGATTTATATAAGTCTTTCTTATTTTTTATCTTAATTATTTCATAATCAAGTATCTGTTAACACACAATATACTTGGAATTATAAAGAACATGGATCTTTGTTATTTGTATTTATTTACACATGCTGTTCAATCTAATATAAATATAAATCTTTACCGAAATTTTTTAATTCTTGAGACTAAATAATTCTGTAATTAAAAAATGTTCCATTATGTCGCATCAATATTTAATAGGAGATTGTCCGTTTAATGCATAATCAGATTCTTCCTCAATGAATTGTTGAATCTGTTTGAACATTTAACAATCATTACACCGCTTAGTTTCGTTTCTAGTATTTATAGCTTGAGGTATGTGACGTCTGATACATCCTGTATACAACTACGAGTGACAATTAACGTTGGATCTCACGTTGCAGTTAGCGTTTCTAAATTTACCACTCATCTATACTTTGTTTCATTAAGAAATCTCTTTTAAGAGATCTGTTAGAGATAATAATAAATGTATCTTCAACCACACCTTTTTTCTTCTCTCTGGTTCTCTCTTCTTTTCATTCCATATGTTCTTCTTCCTTTAAATTCTTAAGCCTCATCTGCAATAAGAATTGTAATAAAAGAGTATAAGTGAGATCATATATAACGTGCAACTCTGCTATCATTTAATTGTAGTTATAAAATATAGTCTTTTGACAAACTACTACTGTCTTTATAATAATATCCGTCTATTAAAAATTACTTTAATATGCAATCTACATACTAGATCTACACACTAGGTAAAATTACATATATTATAAAAATGAGATATTAACTTTATTAAACAACTATTACTGTTAAATAAAATATAGACTGTTATTTAACTCAAGCTAACTGGATGTTCTTTCTCTAGATCATAGCTATATTATGTACAGAGAGAAATGACGTCGAGAGAATCGGCGCAAATTTGTGCACCGCGAGGTTCTCCAATTGATCGTCTTGATTGATATAAGCATGCTATACAGGATGTTACGAAATAATCATTACAATCGTGCGGAATTGATAGTACCTATCGAAATACGTGAAATGACTAATAGTCTGTTTCGACATAACGTCACTTATCAACTTTAATCTTAATTTAACCAGTTTTTTATTCGCTTTCAAAATTGAAAAGAGAAAGAACAAAGAGTAAGTTAAAATATATAATGTAACTTAAACGATATTATAGCGGCTATTAATAACGTAATTGTAAAAATCAATTGTTACTAAAATATGCATAATAGTATTCACAATAAACGGTTTATCAATACTTATTAGGAATAAATACTCTCATGACCCATTTCTATTATAAAATGTGCTACAAATTATGAAATGTGTGACGATATATGCAATACTATATTATTTCAAGCATTCAGCGTATTGTGAAGATTTTTTTTAGATTTCTAAAGAAAGAAAAAGAGATAAAAATTATATATAATTTTAGCAAACTTTTTTTTCTCTTTAGTATATATTAGCCAGTTATTGTACTTTTTGACATTTCAAACAGTTCGGTCTAAGGATCTTTAAATAAAGCATCCATATTTTTAAACAACAAAGATAGTTTGTGTCAAACAACTTATACAGTCCTAGGAATTATAAATCATTCCTGAGGTTAAGTAATAAGCATTTACATAATTACGATTCATTGAAAAAAAAAAAAAAAAATTAAAAGGAGGGCTTTGGTCTCTAGAATATTTCTAGATCTTGAAGTAAAGAACCTCACACTAAACAAAATTCATTTCTTTTCATCTTTTGTATGTTGTGACTCTCTATTGCTTTTCCTTTTGTACTACATTTCATATCTCATTTCTTTATCTCTCGGCTCTTTTACTCTCATTGTCAGCGGCGGCGTTCACGCACGCACGCACGCGCGTGCCGCGCGTGCGCACGCGGTCCGCTCCGGGTACACGCGCGGCGGACGAAGGGACTTTTGCCTCTCTGGGACAATGTACTCTCCGCGCGCGCGCGCGCGTAAACGTGAAAGTTGCGGTAAGGCCTTCACGAGGTTCGACCACGTTCGATGCGTCCGAGGTAGGCTAGATAGAGACGCAGGTTTTAGGAATGGCCACGTTAAAAAAAGAATTGCACCGCTGCCTTTCTTAATTTAAAAATCAGGGGACAATTGGAGTCGACTTATCGACGAGGCACGACCAACACTATTCAAAAGTATTCATATCGAATGGTATCAGAGATTAATTTGCAATTATATGTAATTTTTAAATTAGGATTTTTTTTTTATAATTAAGACACATTTAAGATTTAAATTAAATGTTGAGATGTGAATAAAGTATGGATTATTAAAAGCGAAAGAAAGATGTAATGATGTTTTTGTTTTTTTAAATGTTGATATTTTCTAATAATATTCTAATTATTTAGTTTCGATATTCCTTTTCACTGTCGATACGCGTTTTCTATATTGACATTATATTTCTTTATCAGTACCTTCTGCGATATCAGTATTAATATTCTTTTTAACATTCACATACACTCTCCATTAATAATATCTTGCAGCGTAAATATTAGTAAAAATCTCGATGGTCTGCGGTGTATTACTAATTGGAAACTTTGCCGGACGGATCGACAATAGCGCGCACGTCCTTGCTTATCACGCATGCGAACGCGGCGCTATGGCGCCGTCCGCGTCCGGAGCCACGAAATGAATATGAATCATCATCTCTCGATCGGCGTGAGTGCGCGAAAAATGTGGGACGACCGCATCGTGGATGCGCGCGCACACGTGCACGCGATATTTTGTTCCGCCGCGCGTTTCCGCGTGCGCGTGATCTACGAGTGACTTTGCGCGGCCTCCAACAAATCGCGTATCTTCCGGAGCGCGAATCCACGCGGAGAATATAATATCGCATACAATGTCGAGTGTATTTCGAGTCGCGAGTAGATTTTCAGTCTCGTCAATAGACAGCTGTCCAGCTGTGCCATCAGTGTGGGAGCTGTAATAAGAGAGAAAAAAAAGAAACGCTGAATTTTACTATAATTTATTGAGTAGCAGTAAGTGGGTGATTCTCAGTTGGTTTTTTTTTTTTTTTTTTCTATTACATATATTGTACGAGATATGATTGTTATCTCTTTGTTAATGAAAATGAGCTTTCGGACGCGTTCTGTGGAATTAATTTCGATGCGATATCAAAATACAAGCGAGATGGAAGAAATAAAGATAAATCTAATCGTCGTTTAAACAGAGAAAGTCGATTTGAACAAAATATTGATGTTTTTTCCGTATCCGTGATCTCGTCACGCTCGAATTGTATCGTGTTCGTTTGTTACACTTGTAACGTCGCCTTTGACTTTGAGATTGAATCCTGGATTTGTTTCGCAAGAGAGATTAGTTCGGAAAACTCATTCTGCGTATCGGAAAGTTAACGCTTTCCAACGCAAATTTATCGCAAATTTATCTGCATTTTCTGAATGACCAGAGTTTCTGATTTCGTATGAAATAATAAGAGCTTCTGTGTGTCCAATCTCGACATAAATATAGCAAGTTTTCACTGATCTCTGTTGTGTAATTGCATAGATTTGAAAAGAGCAGTCGGTCCTTTCTCTTTTTTTCACGCTCTATTATCGAATAAGTGCAATCACATACGAAGAAATACACACAGTTAAAAACTATACCACCGACAATATTAGCGTCTAAACACGGACTCAAGCAACACTTTTAGTTTCGTGGCCTTTACCTGCTCCTGCTCTAAATTTAGCCCTTGTACACAGGGCAAGGAACACTAGTTCTCAAAGAGAACCCGCTGGTTCTCAGAAATATGCGTATCCTCCGTATAATCTTTTTAATAAAAAATTTTTTTTTTCTTTACTTTACATAATAATATAATTAGATCTACATTTGTCCGATTTTCAGAGAGCTTATATCGTCACGAATTAATCTACTTATTCTCTTTGATACGATATCTTTCACATTCTTTGTCGAAATTATTTCTCATTCGAAATGAAATTGCATCTTTCATTAGATGTTACAATCAGATTAATAATATGATTCGAGAAGAATTGATACAATTTCTTAATAAATTCGGATTTGTTGTATGCATGTGCAAAAATGATATGTTTATTTTATTATTTAATATAGAAATAAAATTTGTAAACGCTTTTAATTATGGTTAAAATATAATTTTATAACATATCAACGCTTGGACGTCAGATCGCAGAAGTGAGTTAAGTTTTGTTGAATTCCTCTTGTTTCCATTGTTCGTCGTGGTCATTGGAATAAAGGATTCCAAAGGTTGTGACTTATGATTGGGCTCTTCCGAAATCAGAGATATTCCTGTATGATAAAGGCGGTGGCGGCGGCGCTGGTGTAAGCCCGACCATACGACTTTGCGAAGGTCGAACAACCGTCCAACGCGTTAGCAGCCATTGTGGGAAAGGTCGTTTACTCCGCCGAGTAAACAAAAGCTTATGAATCTGACGTATTTCACGGTGCGAGTCTTCCGTGCCTTTATTCGTTACTGTGCTCTTTTTTGGTTTCATGGTGTCAATTGTCACCGAACGAACATATTCTCTGATTAAACGGCTCTGATTGAATTATCGATCTTAATTGGATTAATTGAATAAAAAGATGCGAATAACTTTTGCATCTTTACATCTTCAAATCTAGAAATATATACAAAGATACATCTGATTTTAAATTAATTCGCCGAGCTTGGCAAGCTTCTTTAACAAATTTTGATAGATTGATTTTTCTCAATTAAAAATTGGAATGGAAACGTCTTTCAGCACAGCCTTTTCATCGTCATTACCACCTACTTTGTACCCACATCCGAGCGAAAGATCTCACTTTATCTTTTACGTTATATATTTCAATCGATAGGCGCTCTCGCTCTCTCTTGCCTGACGTCACACACACAGACACACACAAACACACACATTCTCTTTTTATTTCAACTTATTAAGATCAACGTTAAGGTCGCGCACGCGTTGCACCTTTAACACGTTAATGAACATTCCGAAGAGTGAAAGTTTGGAAAAGAGAACACTATCGAATTTCGAAAGGTAAAAAGTTAGGGAAAGAACAAGATATTCTAGAACATGAATGAAGAAGCGACCGAATCATCGTGTCATAACACGAACTTTACCATGACTCTCACTTACTTGATGACGCACACATGTAGCTTCCTTTATTCCAATTATTTCCGCCTTCCACACAAAGTGAATATTTTTCTAAACTGCTGGTTGTAATTCATTGCAAAGCTGTGTCACGCTCACGGGTAATATAATAATATACAGCAGAAATATTTTTGTATATTATTCAAGTAATGCAGATAATTTTGTCTTTTGATTTTTTGAAAGGTTCTTCTTGATCAATTTTTAATTAAAAATACTCCCTTGTGCAACGCGCGTCACAAAGGCAATATAGAATTTACCACAGATTATACATATTTGTAAACTGAATAAGTAATTTACGGACAAAAACCCACCAGGCAAGCGATATAGGAAATGCGTGTGCGTCATTGTTATCCGCGCAGTATGAGTCAAATATGTATGTGCGGGTAGTAAAAGAAGCTCGGCGTTGACAATTCATCTTACGGTGAAGTGAATCGAATGTGGGCAATTAAGTATGTGTAGACTATATCGTGTCGACTTTCCTTAGAACTACTCACGATTACTTCGGCCTTGCTACGGTATTGCCTCTTTCCTCATTAAGACGAAGAAGTTTACCACATACTTATAACTGATGACGACGTAGCTATGACGTGGCTAGTAAGAATAATGTTAAAGCTATTGTCTTGCTTAAGAATTATTTTTATGAAAGAGAAGTTACGGAGAAACTCGAGCTTTTAATTTCATCAAAAGGAAAAGAAATGTAGAAATATTTTCTTATACATGCTTTCTTTGTCAGTGTAATATATATATATATATATATATATATAATAAAAAGAAGAAAAACATAGAATAAATAAACTAGAAAGATAAAAGAGAATAAAAGGTTCTGTAAATTCTTAATTAAAAATCATTCTACTCCATATACGTGTTCTACACATTTGATATCGATGTGACGTCGCAGCTGTCAAAATTTCACGTGCTGCGTCTGTGCTGTTTATCAAGGAGCATAAGTGGGGTAAAAGTCCGATTAAGCTGTCCGATTAAGAATCCAAGTGGAAAGTGGGGGAAAGAATTACTTTTCTGCGAATCGTGCAAACCATTGATATTTACGCGTTTATATCCTCACACATATATGCTATATGTGTAATCTATAAAATAAAAATAATAAATATATAATTTCCTGTATATATAAAATGTTTATAATCTTTCACACAACACTGTTTTTAATATTTTTTAATATTTTTTAATATGACGCTTATTAACTCTTTATACAATATTTATTATTCTTTTTTTTTTTTTTTTTTTTTTTTAATATCGTTTAAGCACTACCCGTTTGCGGAGAAAGCGAGAGAGCGGAGCGCATTTTGTCAAAGCTAACAATCCTCGCAAACGGACGACTCAGTCGAGGTGATCGCGTGTCCGGTGCAATTTTATTCCACGATGTTTGTCTCTCATGGCGTAGAATAATACCGTTTTCGTGGCAGCGGTGCAAATTACACGAGCGTGGCACGACGAACGTGAGATGGAAAAGTCAGCGCGTCGTGCCACCTGTCCGTTCCATCGTCGCGTGTGACGTAGGAGTGTGCATTGGAACCCTACCTCTTACGTAGGGTTTAATCAACGGACCTCGTGATACTAGAAAACGTGTAGGGGCATCGCGAGCGCGTGTGTGCCCTCCGCTTCCCCCGCTTCCCCCCCCCTCTTAACCCCTTCTCCTCCGTTATCCTCGTATTATCATCTCACTTCAGTACTGCCCGTCGCTGACCACTGCAACGTTTATGCATGCAGCTGTTCTGACGTTCGATCCCGTAGTCTCTCTTAAACGAATGAGTCTAACGACAAGTCTGTCTTGCATACATGCATGCTGTGTAAATTTTTTTATTGTGACAATAACGAAAAAGAAACGGTCGTGTATGCGAAGAATAAATAATTTCACTTATGCAGTTAAAGACTATATAGGACGAGGATGTGCTTTTTGTCGAAAAAAAACGTGTTTTTAAGTTTTAAACTTGCTCAAAATTGGATTTTTTTTTAATAGGCGACGAAACATGATTATTAAATGTTATTTATTATCATTGATATTATCATTTATTGAATATTTTTCTTTCTTCAAAACTGCATATCTTATATTTTATAAATGCTTATGTAACTATGTATAATGATAATTCACGAATATATGTATTGTATATAATAGTTGAACAGTTTTTTTTAAGTTGTTTTATTCATGTGAGAAAGTATATGGTCGCACATAAGTCATCTGGGCTTTTTGAACAATCTGATTAAACGAACACATGCGATTGCGGAAGCATGGTAGTTAAATTTTATGTAAATGATACTTATCAGAACCTAATAAAAATTTTTCTTCTTAATATCTGATGCAATTAATGCTGATGTTTACTCGGGCACAAGAAACTGTATTTACACATTTCGTATTTTTCTAATTGTTTGAGATAATTTTGCGTTTCTGATTGCATTCAAGATCATTTTGCGTTATAAATAAATTTCTTTATAACGTAATATGTATTCGTATAATGTTATATGCATCTTGGAGTGAAGTTTTCATTTTAAAAGATATTTATATTTTTTAAAAGACTTTGAATTTTTTATACAATAGTTTCAAGTTTAATCAATGAAATAAAATTATTTTGTTTATGAACATTTTTATACGTTTATTGTGGCACGAGTATTACTTGCTATTAATCAATTGCTTATTTTATTTTTTTAATAACATTATACATATGTATATGTATAAGAAACGAAAATGATATATTTCAATATATAATTTATAATTCGCTCAATTATACTCGATATCTATAAAAATTCGCAACGAAACATATATTTTCGACACTATTTTATGATTTTATACATTCACGTTTTAATAACTTTTTTCCGATCGAGACGGTTGACCCAATTTTTAACCTCCTCTGACCCCTTATAACCGATAAGAGAGAAAGAGGTACCATTTGATTCAAATAAAGATACTCTATATCCGAGAACAATTTTAGTCGAATAATTTTAGTATAATAAAATCAAATCTTGGAAAATAAATCGATGGTTTTATTAATCTCATCTTTAATTTTCTTTTTAAGCTCTGTTTACAAATATAATTGATTGTTACGTAATTTGTACGTAATAAGAAAATAAAATTTAATTTTGAAAAAAAATGGAATTTGAAATAAGATTACTGCATATTAATATAAAATTTAGAAGAAAATGGACCTGATATTGAAAGTATAAAAAATAATATTTTGACGTTTGTGTTGCAAATTTTTTAAAATCCAACATTAAATATTTCGATAATTAAATTTTAAATTGCAGTTCACAAACAGTCACTTTCAATCTTTTATGATTTTAAAATTATTGATGACTCGTGACATATTTCTCGAGTTTAGATAAGATTTCCAATTGGTCCCACAAAATCAATCGTTAAAATTAAGGTCAGGGTTTCTGGAAAACGTTATATAAACACACACACACATATATATATATATAGAAAATATTACGAAAATCACACATAGATACGAGAATATAACTGTTACATGTGTTACTAATATAATGTAAGTCGCATGAATCTTGTGAAATTAATTCGCAAGAAAAATGTCTTGCTTCCGCTCCTTGATTGATCCATAAACTCAGCATCTTAAATTTCCATTAATCGTGCTTAAAAGTAATTATTAAGATTTAAATATACTCTCAATCTCTCTTCAGCTAATGAATTTGATTATAATAAATTTATATATCACATTTTCAGATATACTCTTATTCTCTCTTCTCAATTAGACTAACACTAATAATAAAACAGATCGATGACCCAACTAGCAATTTAAATATTCTACTTAATCCTATCTAAAGAGCAGTCTAAAAAAGATTAGATTAGATGAACTATTCTTTTGTAATGTATATAAACCAAATTACTATCTGACATTTTCCACATCTAATCGTTAAACCGTATTTTATTAATTTTAAATCAAATAAATTCTTATTTATACAAACTTTATAATTAATAATATATTTTAGCCATAAATAATATATGTATATATTATTACTATATATATATATATATATATATATATATATATTATACTATCACCTTGTCTGTGTAAAGGCATAAAATAATAAATTTATATATATATTCTGAAACATCTCGTACAACTACGATGACGTACGATAATACGAAAAGATAGATTTACAGCTTCATCGATCGGATTGAATCGAGATTAATCGAGAGCGATCGAAAAGCGCCTCGCGCTCGAAATCGTGAGACTGGACGCGTACGAAAATGTTGACGTAGAAATTGCCAGCGAAGGAATCGGTGATCGGGAGAAAGCGCGTTCTCGCGAGACACCCCTTATATATACCGAGAGTTTAAGTTCCGTGTTCATGATCGCGTCGTGATGCGCCGTCGCGTTCACCGCATTCGCCGCAGCCGCAGCCGCAGCCGCAGGCCGTCGCCGTCGTCGTCGTCGTCGTCGCTTACGCGTCCGCCCAAAAGCCAGCGCGCCTCTGATCCGTCGATCGCCATCATGAAAACATTCGCCCGTCGTTATCGTTGTTTCTCCTCCGTCCTTGCGGGCACCGCGGATTGAAGCAATATCGAGCGTTGCGGGCCGGGAAGTCGTGCGAGTGCACGCAGCACACGTAGCTTCGAAACCTCTTTTTAATTCACCGCCTGGCTACGAGCGCCTTGGTGGGAACGCGAAGTGAAGGCTGCTCCATTCCGTCGCGATTTCGCGTGCCGCGCAAAGTGCGCGGCGATAGAGATTATAAAACGAGAGCGAGCCACCGCGACGCGGGAGAAAGAGACGGCCGATTCTCTCTTTCTCTTCACGCGGTCCCTATTGTGCGCGGGGTGTATTCGCGAGTCCGCGATAAGGATACGGCTGCCGTTACTTAAATGCCTCGCACAAATTCCTACTCCATGTTGTGCATCGGTTGCGACACGGCTGCGTGTTGGAAAGTGAGTACTAATATCACGCTGCGCGATCACGCCTCTCTCGTCGGGCTATCGCGCGGCGGAAAAAAAAAAATCAGATCGCCAAGATGACGTAGTAAAAATTCCTAGGAATTATTTCCTCTCGTCTCTCGCGCTCTCTCTTTCTCTCTCTCTCTGTCTTCTCGCTCGCTCTTTCGCTCTCTTCTTTACCGAATTCTTTTTTCTCTCCTTCCCCCCCCCTCTCTCTCTCTCTCTCTCTCTCTCTCTCTCTCTCTCTCTGTCTCGTCTCTTCTTTAGGTTTGGAAACACCGTTTTCCCTTTTCTCCTATTCTCATGTCATTTAGTTTCGATCATTATCGAGTGTCTTGACGTATTAACTTACAAGAGGACAAGTTCCATTGAGAAGATATTTGTGGTCTGACCTTGCATGGCGCAGGAAGTATGATAAATTTATGATACCTTCATTTTTCGTGCTACTTTACAACGTATTAGCTGGTATTTTCAAAAATCCGTCTGTTATTCTTACTCGAAACTCGATCGTTAGGGTTATATTATCTAAGGTTTTTTACATTTTCTCCTTTGTAATTTTTACGTGATTTCTACAGTGGAGTGAGAGAAGAGAGATAACCATGTTAGATAGTCATTCATGCTTCTTTGTCATCAATCAGATAATGGAAAATAATTTTTAAATAAATTAATATAGCGCTATAAACTTTAATTATATAATTTGCAATACTGTTCTTTGTAGTCTCACATTGAATTGACTTTGTTATCTTCAATGTTTTCATATTTGTATAATGTATACTTACAATGTATTCTTTTATATTTTTTTCTTAAAATAATACACATTGTTTATATATTTTTAATTATATATATATATATATAAATAGTAATTTTATAAATACAAGATATAAAAAGTACATATAACATGATAATGTCACATTTACACATGTTTTGTATAAATTTTGATAAGGTTATATTAAATTTTGTAACTGTATAAAATACTTTTCATGTTGATTAGTATTTTATTTTCCATTATTAATTATACATGACTTACTTGTAACAGGTGAGTACATGGTGACACGCGGTTGTAGAGGAGCAATCGGGAAGAGAGCTGCAGCGAAGGACATCTAGTTATCCTGCACCAAGCTGACTGTGACTTTCCACTGTTTCTCAAGCCAGCGGCAATCGCAACTAGGATATTAACAGGAATCTTTTCTTGCTTGAACAAAGAGTGATACTGAAAGACAAGAGTTATGGAACGAGAGTCTAATCCTATGCAAGCCCTGTGTCGCAGTGGCTGTGGATTTTATGGTTCACCGGCTACCGATGGCCTTTGTTCCCTTTGCTATAAGGAAAATTTGAAGAAGAAACAACAACCTCCAGTATCAGCTGCCACCGTACCAACCTCACAGACTGTCTCCAGCAACGCTGGTACGTTGCAAGGCAGTTTTGGTAGTCCTGCAGCTACAGGAACGACGGCCCAACCTACCATTCCTACCATACCTCAGTCAACGTCAGATCTACCCAGTCCCAAAGAAGTAAGTATTTCTATGTCTTTTCTTATAGTTATTTTACACAAGCGTAACATCTTTGTTCTTTCAATTAATTTGCAGAAGGTAGCGCTTATAAGCTGTCCTGAAACCACAAGGTCGTATACATCAAATTGTTTCTAGTCTGTAAAATACAAATTTTGAGAACAGCAAAAAAGGAATATTAAATTATTAGAATAAATTTGACAGAATAATGATGTTTATTACATATTTTAAATCTTTTGCATTATTATGAATTAATGAAAGATGTTTTTGCTTTGAGAGATGGATTGTAACAAGAAATTGCAATATTATCTCTCTCTATGCGCTCTCTATTTTTATTAAAATAGATCATCTGCATTTTAGAAAGAAGATTGTGTAATATATTTAATTATATTAAAATGGTTATTTCTGAAATTATAATGATAAGAACTCATTGAACAATCTGTGATCTGTTTTATATGTATTATTATTTATAATAATTTTAAATATTGTGATATATAAAGAAATATGTACATATAGAGAAACTTATAGCTTTAATGAATAAAGTAGTTAATTTATATGAATTTACATTTTCATAATGTTTTAATATACTGTAAGACTTTTTTTTATTAAATTTGAAAGAGCGGAATATAACAAGAAATTTAAGAAATATAACTATAATAATAAATAATTATTTTTATTGTGCTTATCATAGGTGTTATATTTTTGTCAATCAGGTAAACAGGGAAGATCAGGAAAGTGAAGTAGGTGTAAGCAGTGCAGTAGCTGAAGGCTCATCGGCGAGTAGTGGCGATGTAGACGACTCTTTTGACAGCAAAGAGACTGATAAAGAATCTAAGAAGAAGAAAAATCGTTGTGCTGTATGTCGCAAAAAAGTTGGTTTGACCGGTAAGTGCCAAGTTTTATATACAACATATTATGAATACATTGCGTAAAAGCTTCCAGATTTTTTTGACATAATAATAAATTTTCAGGATTTGAGTGCCGTTGTGGAGGACTATTCTGTGCCGTGCATCGGTACAGTGACAAGCACGATTGCAAATTCGATTACAAAGAAATGGGCGCTCAAGAAATTCGGCGCAACAATCCAGTTGTTGTTGGTGAAAAAGTGCAAAAAATTTGAACTATTTAGTGTGTAGTCGTTGGGAAAATGGTTATTATAACTATATAAACAAACAGAATATTAAAAAAAAAAAACACGAAGAAAACGAGATAAATTATCTGGCAGCTGATTCGCACGTCGAGGGGTGAAACGAGCGAGTGCAAGATCGAGAGAAAGTGAGAGAGTATGAATGTAAGTGAGCGCGTAAGAACGACAGCAAAATTGTTTTGTAGTTGAACTGTCAAGAAAAAGTAGAAAGAAAAATGGAAAAAGAAACGAATATATCAGACAAAACAAATAAACGAAAGATCGCAAATTAGAATGTGTGTGTGTGTATGAGAATGAATGGTTCATAATTGGATGCCAGTGCCATGTAAGTCAGATTTGTCATCTAGTAAGAGAATTTTAATTGAGAATATACCTGGTTACTAACTGCTGCCAGCTTACTACTATTATTATTACCTATTATTATCTTCATGATTATTACGGTTTATATATTATCCTATATATTATGTTTATTAATTTACTTAAATGGAAAATTTGCGAATATATGAAGCTCGTTTTACGTAAAGGCAGAACTCTTGGTGCGGTCAGTCAGTCCAGGGCGTCTTCTTAGCAATTTTGGTTTGTTCTAGAAAAATTTTATACATTATACTGTTTCGTTTATATATCAAAAAATAAATAGGGAATGTTGCTTAGGTAATGGCTGACGTTGATGGGTGATCACAATCTTAGGTTAATAATTATAGTCTAATAATTATTAAGTATATTAGTCTATTGATTCATAAATAATGCAATGAAGTATAAGTAGTACTGTGTGTTTATGTCCAACTTCACGTGAATATAACCAGCAATTATTACTCATTAAATATGTTTCAACCTATATTGCAAATAATTATTTACACTGCGGCCGCAAATCTGGGATTTGTAAATTAAACCCCTCTTTAACGCAATCTTCGATTTTTCTTAGAATATAAATGAATTGTTAATAGTTGAAATTGTCGATTAGTTTACTTGTTTTCTTCTTTTATTTTTTGCTTGTTTTGAGAGTTTTGTAGAATAGCTGCGCGAGGTATTCCGGTGCTGCATAGCAGCACATAATGTAAGAGTAAATGATTAATAAAATGTCTAATGAGAGGCCGGGCATTATATGAACGACAAAGAAAAAAAACTATTAAACGTTTATAAAGTGTGAACGTATATGGACTAAAACCATGCGCGAAGGATATTACATCGATAAAATTTTATAATCCACATACATATTCTCTATTTTTCTTCTCCGCGCTTAAAATTTGTGCCGAAATTTATTTTTTTTTTCTTGTCCGTAAATAGTTATACATATTTGTAAAGCTATAGCATACGTGTGAAAAAAGGTGCTATAGCTGTCCGGTTTTGTTGTATTCTTGTAAAAAGCAAGATATATAGAAGATGATAAAGCAGCGCAAATTATGCTCCATGTGTAAGTCAATTTCTTAAGAACTTTATAAGCGAGTTTTGATTTTTTTTTTTTTTTTTTTTTTTTTTTTTTTTTTTTTTTTGAGGAAAAAGGAAAAAATATAAAAAATATATATACATATATATTGTGGTTTTTCGACGTTATTCCGCATAAAACTAAATAATGTATATTTTTTTCTTTCTCTTATCCTAGGACAAAGCGCTTATATAAATTGTGCTGCCGTTCTTTTATTTCTTATTTTGTAATTAGGACTTGTTCTGTATAAAGTAGTATGTTCTCATTATTCGCCTAAGATTTATTTTTGCGTCGCTTCGAAAAGAATGTGAATAGTAAAAATCTTTTTTATTTTCGATAAATATAAAGCGTTCTGTTAAATGTAATCGTAAGGTCTATCAAGCGCTGATTTTCTTTCTTCAGAATCAAACAAATAACAAATATTACAGTTTTTTCACTACCAAATATTTCACGTATCGCCACCAAAAGTTCTTCAGCCGAAAACGATTTTATTTCTTTGAACGCGTTGCATCGTTACTAAATTTACAAAAAGAAAATGCGATTTAACGATATCTAGAAATTAAGATTGTTAAATGTGGATTTTTCAGTATAATCCCAATAATTTGATATAACATGATTCTTGGCGATTCTTCTTGGAATTCTATAACTTCACATAGACAATATGTATACCTTATGTATCAAGATTCACATCGTCGATGGATCTGTTTTCTATTTCTTTTTGGCGCACTTTTAGGAACGCTATGACGAGAGAAATCAGATTCGTGTATAAAAGACAACGCGCGCACACATGACACATACGCAATACACTGACATATACACACCGATTATCAGTAATATCGGAATGGTTGCCTTCAGGCCTTCATCCTATTTTAGGCATAGCATATTTTTCTAACGTGTATCGCAATATCGGAATAATCTTGCCTAGCGAGAGCGATCGAATGACAGAAAGGAAGAGAAAGAGGGAGAGAGTGAGTGAAAGAATGTGTATACGTGATGGATAGGGATGCTTGAGAGAGTGAGGCAGAAGAATGGATGCACAGGAACATAAATGATTTATAGGAGGTGAGAGAAAAAAAGAAAGAAAAAATAAGAAGAAGATTATCAGCGACGATCGTACTCGGCTGACTATATAAGGACGTAACACGATGCTTGTAATTATTACGATTGATATTAGTACGTTTAAGCTATTAAAAAAAAGTAACATCAACTTTTTAATATATTATATGATTACAATTACCATCCTTTGAAATGCTTTAGACATTTAGGTTTCACGTACGTAAAACGTTAGTGTACTCCCATATGTTCCTCCCTTTTTTCCTTTTCTCTCATCTTTTCTTCATCCATTCTCTTCTTCTTCTTCCTCTCGTCTTCTTCTTCTTCCCAGCCCTTACGGACCTTTTAACAGTTCTAAAACGTTTATAATTATAGTGGACTATATTTATGTATATTTAAAAACAAAATATATATAAATGCATCACCCTTAACGAAGGCCGGCAATCGTTTTTTGTGTGTTCTCGACTACTTTATATAGAACTTTTAACCGGCACCTCTCTCCGAGTTATATTGTAGTTACTGTACAAAAACATCTGAACGTTTAAACGAGGTGCGACCTTATTTTCTCTGTAATGAAAAATTTTTGCTGCAATAAACGGTTTATCTTTTATCACGCTGGCTATCTAATGATCATCTCGATTGAAATTTATACTTTTAATATGCCTTCAAGGATTCACATAATATAAACGTGAATTGCACATTATATTAATGTATTTTTGCGCGACAGAGTTATTGATATATAACAGTCCCAATTTTAACAATTTTCTACAATACGTGATTAAAAAGTTGCCCCGCTGATATATTTATGTCACATAAAAATATATAAAATATATATAATAAGAGGTTAATAAAAGATGCAGAAAATGGAGCGCAAACAATTATTTTAAAAAGTTTAATTATCCAAGTATAATATATGGTTCAATCCCTTTTCAAACCACATCTTCAGCAACTGTCAAAATGAATAAAATAATATAAGTCTTATTTAACAGTAAAGGGAATTATGATCATTTATAGAATATATATATATATATATATATATATATATATATATATATATATATATATACATATAAAAAATCCAAATTTGTGTGTTCTTTGATTTCTGATTTGGTTAGATTCCAGCGAAAATTATAAGCCTGATAATTTCTTTCATCGGTTGCGCCGTTATGGAATGAGATTTACAAGAAAACAATAATTTGAAATTATTTGATTATATGATCAAATATTACAAACAGGTTTGCATGTAATACGCTGGAAAATTAATATACATTAAAAGAAAAAAAACGTACAATAAACATACAATAAAAGGAAAACGATTTACCAAAAAAAATCGCAGGAGACGCAAAGCCAAAAAAATCGAAAATGCAACCGTCTGATCAACCTAAATGTTAATACAATTATAAATATATTAATGTTAATATAAATAAAAAGAATAAACCTAAATAATCGCCAACAAACAGGGAAAACGTATAAACAAGTTAATAATTTTAGACAAACTCAAAAATATAATAATTTACAAAAGATATATTCAAAACAAATACAAGCAAAACTTACATAGAGAGACATATTCAAAACAACATACAAAAAAGTCGAGAAAGTAATAATATCAATAAATATTATTGTTAGATAATTACTTAAAGGAAATAAATTTTTTCTTTTTTTTTTTGTTAAAAATTATAGTCTATCAAAATAAATACATTAAAACATAAATTGTATAAAATTTATAATTATATTTACTCTTGTAAATACATTATGTGAATGTCTATGAAATTTAATATCTATGGTAAAAATAATGAGAAGAGTAAAATTAAATAATAATATTTTACGAGATAATAATCACTTATCGAATAAAATAAAGTAATACCGGATGAATGCAAAAAATTTGCTCTTTCTACTAATAATTGAAATATTTTTTTGTGAGAAATTTAGTTAAAGATTCACATATAACAAACATTGAAATAGCCAGTCGTTATTTTATTTTGCTGAGTTTGCATTGTGATTGATGGACACATTTATGTTTCTATTATGTAAATCTGTATTTTACAACCTTAAAGTTCTATCCAAACGTATATTTGCAGCCGCATATAATACATATAATTCATATGCATAGAAAAATATGCAAAAACCGATGACGTGTCTAATATACAGAACACAAAAATATAATATTCATTAGACACATGATTGATTATATTTTATGCATACATATATTCATTACGCGGTGTACAAATAGTCTAGATAAATCTGTTAAACGGTCTTATAAAAAACAAATGTTTATACAAATAATCTCTGCGATTATAAAAGATAACGATTTATATTTATTTAGCGCAATTTCCAAAGTCAGAGATCTAGTACCCAGGTAGAATAAAAAATTAAAATAATTTCAAAGTAACGTAAAAATGGCAAGAATATGAAATGTACTATAAAAACTCACTTTTTGATTATTTTCTTGTCCTTTTGACATTGTCGTTTGACTTTTTGTTTTCTGGGGTAACGTTGAATAAAAAAAATATTAAATCAAATTTGAAAATTCGAAAAAATAATCGATCTTTTAACAAGAATCGATTCTTCTCGATGTATTGATCGAACATCAGAAGCAGTAGGTTCGGTGTGGTCCCTTTCAGGCTTCTCTCTAGATCTAGAACAAAAGATTTGAAACGTGTTGGCAACACTGTCAGTTGCGTGAAAACATTCGGTTTGCTTCGTAATCGTTATTGATTTCACATTTCGATAAGTATTTATAAGGTAAGAAAAGAATTAAAAACGTGTCTTAGGAATAAAAGATAGAAATCTAACAAAAATATCCTTTTTTCTTTTAAGAGAAATATTTTTAGTTGGTCACGATGTCGATCGGAGTTCCTATTAAAGTTCTTCATGAAGCGGAAGGCCATATCATAACCTGCGAGACAAATACCGGTGAGGTGTATCGCGGTAAATTGATAGAAGCGGAGGATAATATGAATTGTCAG